>NC_061518.1:7612500-7885000 GCF_022379125.1 Scophthalmus maximus
CTCTCGGCAGTGTTCCCAGCACCATGACTGAGTGGATTGCTGTGACTCATGAGATAGGTGGTTGGTGTTCAGTTTAGAGAAAAAGTCCCAGAAGGCCTAACTTTGTGTGTGTATGTGTGTGTGTGTGTGTGTGTGTGTGTGTGTGTGTGTGTGTGTGTGTGTGTGTGTGTGTGTGTGTGTGTGTGTGTGTGTGTGTGTGATTTCTGTAAGATCTGAACTGTGTACTGTTTCCTAATAATAATCCCAATAGTAAATTTCGTTGCGCAAAAAAATTCAGGTTGGATATGAATTTGACGGATGTGTGTGTGTGTGTGTGTGTGTGTGTGTGTGTGTGTCAGTTTCCCTCGGTTACTCATCCTCAGACTCTGGAGAGAAGGTACCAAGGCATCTTGAGTGGTCTGATGTTGGATCTGATGAAGGTAAAATACAAAGATGCACGGAGACTCTAACTCAAACCAACCTACCCACATATGTTCCTGTTAAACTTTGTCAATTATTAACATACATATATGGGGGAAAAAAGAGAAACAAGCCAATCACACAGGTCTTTTTCTCTTCAGAACCTGCTGCTGCTAAACCCGACTGAGCGCTTTCTGACGGAGCAGAGTTTGAACCATCCTGCCTTCCAGCCTCTGAGGCAGGCGGAGAGAGAGAGGCCTCCACCTGCCTCTCCCAACCCACCGCGGTCCTCCAAGAGGAAAACACACCATCACGGGGAAAACACCGTTCCTACAAGGTTAGACTGCACTCCTTTATTTTAAATTCATGTCACGGCGGTGATCGTACAGTGACCATCAACGCGCAGCCGCAAGGGTTCTTACGAGAATTGGAGAATATGAGCACATTCGACGCCTTCTCATTCCATTGCACTGCTTACCCGTGGTTTTTAGAATTGATTTTTAAAATTGTATTACTTATTCTTGAATCGCTGGCCTTGTGCTGCCTCACCTTGCCTCTCATGCCTTATTTCCCTGCGCGTACCCAGGGCAAGACTTGAGACAGAGGGTGGTACTGTAGGGCTTTCACTGTGAGGGCTCCACAACTGTGGAGCAACCTCCCTTTGTCAATCAGAGGAGTCACCTTTGTCTTTTAAAACTTGTAAAATGGCTTTCAATAAGATGTTTGTTTGTTGGTTGGTTTGCTGCTTATTCACGTGTCTATTCCTAAGGATTTTATCCATTTTCTCCTGCATTAGCTTCAACTTAAATAATTATGTATTTTCTGTCTGTGAAGCACTGTATGAATCAATTTTTTTGAAAAGGGCTGTATATGGTTCATTATATATAATGTGTGTTTCATTATATATAATGTGTGAAAAATGGTTATAATCATTGCTTCTTAACAAAAGCACCTATTGTATTGATGACCCCTCCTGTATGCGTCCGTCCCGCTGCCCCTCCAGGAGTCACAGTAAGAGCACAAGCCGTCGCTCCAACAGTAAAGAGTGTTCCAGCCTCCCTCGCCATGGGGACCTCCATCACCTCGGCAATGAGAGTTTCCTGAATGGTAACAAACCGGCCCCGTCCAGTTTAAGTCCTACACTCCACCCCAAGAGCCAGTACATGTCCCAGACCCTCAATCGCTCCGCCTCATCCAGCAAAGACCTGGCTAACAACAACCTGCCGCACCTCCTCAGTCCCAAAGAACCCAAAGGCAAGACAGAGTTTGATTTCAGCTTGGGACCCTCCCCAAAGCTGCCAGACCAGGGCCACGGGGCAAAGTATGGCCACAGCAAACCCAGCTCCTCTCGCTCTCAGCAGCAGCAGCAGCAGCAGCAGCAGCAGCAGCAGCAGCCGCCCGGCCGCCACACCTTCCTGGAAGGCAAGACCAACACACTGCAGTCCGGAGCGGAAAAACAACATGGCCGACATTCCCACAGTATGGCCGACTCTGCCCACGGGTCCATGTCCTCCTCTTCTAAGAGCTCCGCCTCCTATCTCAGCCTGTCCAAGAGCCACAGCGCACTGAGTGATGCCAAATCCGTCGGGAACCTCAGCGACGGTCGACTCCACCCAGATGACCCAAACTCCAACACAGCAGCGGGAGTGGGACCCGGTGCCCGCTTCTTCCCTGCCAGCTGTTTAGACCTCAACGCCCCTTCGGGTCCCCAGGGGCCGCCTGGCAGCCCCTCTGCCCGACACAGTGACCGATCGGGCCACAGCCCGGCCTCTCGTAGCAGCGGCAATGTCCGCATGGAGAGCAGCACACTGGACTCTTCCTCCAGACACAAATCCAGACATAAACCTTTAACACCGGGTAAGAGTTCAGTTTCTATGATCTCAACTTCATTGTCCTCTGATTGTGACTAAAGAGTCTCTTAATGGAACAAAAATATCATGGACAAGTTAAAAACACTGATTAGTAAAGTTTGTCCAGCACAAATAATAAATGACTCAACATATTAAAGAAGTAAGTACAGACATAGCAAAACAGTAGTGATGGGAAAAATCTCTGTTTGTAGCTTGCAAACATGAATTTAAAAAATACTGTTCATGATAAACATAGTACTGAATTACCTCTATCACAGACTATGGCTGACATGAGACTTTAAAATATGAGAAGTTAAATATGTTTCCATATATTTCATTTATTAGTTTATCAGATATGAAAGGACTGTAGCATATCATATTATCAGTTTCTCTTGATACAGTCAATACAGAAGCAGATGCAGAATAAATCTGGCATTGTTGATAAATTGTTTCATCAATATACAGAAAATTTATTTCCAATTTCCGGCTTCCAGTTTGTCTAATGTGAGGATTTTCTATTTTATTCTTTCTAATAAATTGAATATTACCCCCCAAAAAATAGATTTTTCCTCTCCTCTCTTCTCCAGAGGATGTCGGCGCACCGGAGCTCTTAGACCCTGGAGGAGCAGGGATGCCCTCCACTCACACTCTGCCTTCCCCGCACGAGTCTTATCATTACGGCCTGGGCTACACCTCGCCCTTCTCCTCCCAGCAACGGCCTCATCGCCACTCCATGTACGTGAGGAGGGAGCGCCACCGACCCCACGGCGTCGAGGGTGGGATGGCGGGCTTGCCGCCGCCAGGGCAGGTGATACCAACACGAACCAGCAGCCTGCAGATACTCTCCCCCCAGCTGCAGCACCGGACCGCCCTCACCGGACACTCCGTGAGCTCCTCAAGGGAGGACTGCACCGATGACATGACGAGGGTTAGTGGCAGACAGTGCTGTGAGTCTGGTGACAGTTAAAGGAAACATCCACCCTAAAATACTGACACGAACACTATAAAAAAGTCCACCACATCTTTGGTGTTGTACTGTAGTTTTCTTATTCCCAGGGTTAAAAGGCCAAATGTAGATTACACAGACTAATTCCAGCAGATGCTGGGAATATATATATATATATTTTTTTTGTTATAAATGAGTTAAATCAATAATTAAAAAGCGAGGCTGCTCATCCTTAAAAAGCACATGGACTCTGGCACTCCGTGTTTATAGCTTCAGTAATTAAATTACCTCAAGGGATTTTTTTTCAAGAAGGATTATATTTTTAGACAAAAAATCTTTAAATTAAATAAAATAGGGTATCTCCACCAGAATGAAACAACTTGTCATTGTAGAAAGGGTTTTGAACAACATTTAGTCCTTAATGTATAAGAGATCCAATTTACTTATTTTGGTTTATATCTCAGTTCATTTTTAACATTCAATTATCCTTGTCATGGCACCGACCTGGACTTTTTACCCAAGAAAAACATTATTAGTAATTATTAGATTTCTTGCTTTCATATTTGTTTAAAGTCATTCACATTTTTTCTGTCTGACACAAGTAAGACTGGTCAAAACACATTTGATAAAAGACAAACTATAACTATAATACTCACACTAAGACATAATCATATTCAAGGAAGACATTTGTGTAGCTCAGGAGCCGTCGCCACAGAGGTAAAAAGTAAAAATATAACCGACCAATCTATAAAGATCTAATTATAAGTGATGGAGCCACGAACAAGAAAAAAGCAAGAAATGATAAAGATAATGCAGCCACAACATTTTAGTTGGTTTTGGAAAAACGTTTGATTGCTCCAGTAACACTATCACTGCCTCTAGTTTTTATTCACATCTGAGTTCAACAATTTTTCTTGGAATTGAAAATGATTGTGGGAAAAATGTAGGAACATATTGGACACATTTTTTTTTCTTTACTATATGCATTGAAGTGTGTGCGTGTGCGTGTGCGTGTGTGCGTGTGCGAGTGTGGGTATTAGACGAGGTGGTGGGTGTGTGCAGGGACTGTCAGTGTATCACGTTGCCATTGCCACCGCTTCATGCTGCGCCTGTCCGTCTTCTCAACAGAGTGAGCTGTCCCCTAAAGACATGAGCCACCCCTGTGCCCCCATCAAAGACTCTGCGCGGGACAACGCTGCTGCTTTTCACACGCAGCGCTCTAAAAACGAGGTCCGACCCCCTGACTCCTCCCGCCCCTCCAAACACAGACAGTGGCTCTTCTGACCGCTGGTGTCCATAGCCTCTTCTGTTTCCTCTCAGGCCAACAGCTTCACTGCACGTTGTCGCTGGTGTAAATGTAATCTCACCGAAAAAGCTGTGGGATTTGTCCCGAATGTCTCTGCGGTGTGAGCCAGTAGAGAATGTGACAGCTAATGATAACTGATGATTAAATGGGAC
Source organism: Scophthalmus maximus (assembly GCF_022379125.1). Lineage (NCBI taxonomy): Eukaryota > Metazoa > Chordata > Actinopteri > Pleuronectiformes > Scophthalmidae > Scophthalmus > Scophthalmus maximus. The sequence goes on from NC_061518.1 coordinate 7,617,154, forward strand.
TATCGATCACAGAGACACTGAGGAGGCTCGTGTGGTCTTGTGTCCGTGTGTGTGTCTGTGGGTTTATGCGTTTGCATGTCTGCATGGTGTGTGCAGTGTGTCCCTCAGGTCGGCATGTACCACGACCCCCACGGCGAGGATGGAGGTTCCTCCAAGGAGAACCGCATGATCTTCACTGAGTCCATGCCGAGGAGAGTCGGCAGCTTCTACCGGGGTAAGAAACAGGAATCTGCAAAGAGTGGGTCTCGCGCGTCACCACACACAACATCCAGAAATAAAGCGTTAGCTGCATTCCGACATGCGCTGTCGTCCAGACATTTCCCTGAAATTTTCCGGGGGCATCCCCGTCTGCCGCCTGCATGCTGGGAAATCTCCTGGTGGTGTGAACGCATCTGACTCGAACAGGCTCCCGCTGCGTTCGGCAAATGTGAACGGCAAACTCCAGAAAATGACCGCACCTAGTGTTCCGGATTCTTTTACAGAGTTCATGTCTGAAAACAGCTAGTTTGGCAAAGTAGGGCTCACGATTAAGCAGTTATCTGATAAACGCTGAACAAGGTTTAAGGTTTTAGAGAACACTACATATGAAGATCAATATGTAGTCATACTTTATGGCTCTTGGACAGGCTGAGATAATGTACCAAAGTATATGACAAATAAAACGTTGACCTTGTGATGGTGCTGTGAGGAAAAGTCAAATTATTACAACAACAAAAAAGAAAGATTCAAACGGAGAAAAACTGACAATATTGTAGGATTCATCATGAAAGGAATAAAAACTAATAAATACAGTCCAGCACAAATGTTTCATGGTTAATTCATCTTTTTTTATATGAGGTTGTAACTTTTTTTTTTTTTTTTTGGTGTATTTTTCATCCAAAAAAAGTCAAATTATTACAACAACAAAAAAGAAAGATTCTAACGGAGAAAAACTGACTATATTGTACTACAGAGCTGCTCGGCGTAAAACAGTTTGACACAGTTTGGAGTTTCAGACAGATCAATGGTAAATGTCAGGTTTTCCCAACTAGCAATTTTGCATTGTGTTTAATAATTATACAGGGGGGACAGATATCAGCCGGAGTTTCAGCCTAGATAGACAATGCAGACATGATGAATTATAGGAAATGTGGTTGGAGAAAAATGACTATATTTGACTATATTCTCTCCTCAGTCCCTTCCCCACGACCAGACAACTCCTCCTCTTTCCATGACGCCATTGGGCAGAGTCGTGGGCCGGTCTTACCCATCGTACCCGGAGACCCTGTTGCCATGGCCAACCACTCAAAACGCCAGACGGCTTTTGACTGGTGAGAGGGTTTTTTTTTTCTGTTTTTCACTATATTTTATTTGCAAACTTGCATGTCGTTTTTTTGTTGCTTCACAGTTACTTCAGGCAACATCGGATCAAAGTTATACCGAGGGAACTATTTTGATTTCAGCTGTCAAGTGTCCACAGCCTCTAGTTGTACCATTTGACAGCTTGTCACACGTTACTACACATTTCTATACTGTTACAAAACACACTGCTTTGGCTGTGTAGACATCGGCAGTCATCGGCAGTCGACGCTGAAGCATGAATCCAAATTAAACTTTAGGCACACCGTCAAACCATCTCACATATTTTCCTCACTCTCACGCAAATGTCACGACACGAATTAAGATCCTTTTCATTTTTCTAGATTAGTTTGTGGTGCTGCGTCAAACACGTTTCCGTCTCTGAGTTGCCAAACACATTGTCGTGTTTGAGGCACTGACATTTAATTAAGAGGGAAAACTCTGCATATTTTGACAGTGTTGTGAGAGAGGAAAAAAAGTCAAAGTTTGCGTTCTATTCTTATTGATAAGCTGAAGCACTGAGGCTAAGAGTGCACATCTCACATTAAGTGAATCACTCTGATATTTCGGACGATATCCGTAATTTTCTTGTAATAATCCTTGTTGTGCTCCAAAGGGAAAAATTGACACTCCTCCATTGAGCTGCTCGTGTTATTTTGTGACTGTTCAATCCTGAGCTTCTATTTGCAAAAAGGATTCATATGAACGATTTTTCCACGTTTGCCATGCAGGTCCGCCGCAGAGGCGATGGTTATGAACCCCCCAGAGCCCGTCAAGGAGAAGGGAAAACAAGGCTTCTTCAGAGCCATTAAAAAGAAAAAGAAGAAGACACAAATAGTAAGATTATTCAAGTCTTCACCTGTCATGTCATCTAGCACATGTAAAAAATAATTACTTTGATTCCATGTTCTTTTTTTTCGCCTTGTCCATGATATTTTTATGTTTTATTATGAGTACAGTTAAACATTTTAACCACACTTTCAGTAAAATGGCAAAAGTCACATTTACGTTTTATAAAAAAAACCAATTCATCGATTCAAATAATTGGCAGATTAATTGATAATAGAAAAAAAGTTGCATGCTATTTGAACCATTGTTTGCCATTTAACTTTCCATCAATACGCCAACTTTTGCGTCTCAGCCAAGTGTAAATACTTTTTAGTAATATTTTGCAACTTATTTTTCAAATTTTCTGCATATTGACTCTATATTTTTATGTTCAAACCATAAATGACATTAGAAATGATGAATCAAAAAACCACACTTTTGCAATTAAGGGTTATTATACAAACATTTTGGAACCACTTTCGGATTTACCTCCATAGCACAGTGCTTTAGATAATCATGATTTCATGCTTGTTTTCAACCGGTCTGATCATCCAACAGCTCTTCTTTTGCACTGTTGGACTTATATTGACCTGTCAACTACTTTGGACAGCAGAATGTTTTTATAGATATGTTATTATAGATATAAAGGCTGAAAGACATTTCAGAAATAAGGCACAAGTTGAAATAAAACACAATAATTCTTTAGGTGCTAATTGCTCCCTGTTTACCTTAACAGTCAAATACTCATGCTTTTACTGATTTATCTTCTCCATTATCTATTGTTTAGTGGGGTTTTCCTGTTTTATGGATGAGGATGTGCAGTTGTTATTCTGTCTGCTGTCAGAGACTTGGTGTTGAGCGTTGTGGCTGTGCGTCTTCTGCTCCACAGACGGACATGGAGGACGGGAGGAACCCCAGCATAAAGAAAAGTCTTTTCCCCCTCTTTAGCTCTAAGAATAGCTTAAAGCACAACTCAGCTGTCAAAGTCCTACCTGTAGTCGCCTCACCCATGGTACAACACCAGCCTCCCGCGCCCTACCCTGCCTCACCAGTAATCTAACCTCAACACTACAGCTGCATGCGAACTCACACACTGCACTCACCAGAACGACCTGCTTTGAAATCCTGAAACACTTCCCCGGGGTTGAAAGGATTTCAAATATGTTTGGAGGCTAATACGGCACGCAGCCTCTGCATCCATTTTGTCTTGTTGTAATGTCTGTGTCCGATGCAGTCGCCTTGCACATCCACATTGCGTCGCAAGACATTTATTTCATGCTGCGGTGTGTTCGCTGTTTGTGAGGTCAACGCATCCGCACGTCGAGACTCATCCTTTTCAACTTTTCAAATGAATCATTGTTCATGTTGAACACCTCAAACGCGAACCAACACGCGCCCAAACTCACACGCTACACATTCTTAGCCACTGAGGAAGGAATGCATCATTTTTCTGGGGCAAAGTGCTTCTTCGCTCACTTGCTGAGATTCAGCTGAGAAGGTGGAGACGACTCTTGAAGTTAGAGCCTGGTTAGCTTAGGAAAAAAAGGGAATCAACAGTCCAGAAGCAGATATAAAGCCCTTCTTGTCATCTAACTGATCACCGAACCTACATTTGAATCAGTTATTTATTAAAAATCAGATATTTGCCAGTATTAGTTTCTCAAAAGTGAGTTTTTGCTGCTGTTCTTTATTCAAAATTGAATCTACTCTAATTTTTCAGCTGTTAATTGGACAAAACAGTTCTTTTGAATATGTCATCTACTGCCCTACTGTTTATTATAGTTTTTCAAAACACATCCAGACACAAGACTCTGTACAAAGTCATCACCAATCACCATCGCCACCTCCTTGTGCTTCGAGGGCTGCATGAGGAACTTCACCGGGATTTGAGATGTGATTTGAGTGAGATGCCATGTGTTGATATTTAGGATAACTAATCATGTTCCTGTTTTTTTTATTTTTTAATCTGAAATGTCAGGTCATTGGCATCGGACAGGAACACCTGTCGCTGCAGAGGAGCTCCAAGTCCTCCTCTCACCACGGCAGCCGGCGGAAAAACCGCGAGCGCTCCCGAGACAGGGACCGGGAACGAGAACAGAGCCGCGACCGCGACAGGGACCGAGAGAGGGAGAGAGAACGAGAGAGGGAGAGGGAGAGGGAGAGAGAGAGAGAAAGAGAAAGAGGGAGGGAGAGGGAGAGAGTCAGCGACTGGCCACCAGAAAAACCAGTGGACTCACACTCTCAGGTACGTACATGATGGAGACGCTGGTTTGGATTTGTCTGAGGATCACGGCCCAAAATGACCGTATCATAATTTCATTCTCTTTCTGACCAAAACATGCATTTTATGGGTAAATTATTTGTAGATGAGGCCGCATAAAGTCGTTCTACAGCTAACACTTCAAGTCCCATGCCCAGATTCTGAGATCATTTAGTTATTTCAATGATTTGAAACTTTCGCCCAATGTTCTCCATGTTACTTTGCACAGAAGGGTTATAGTCCTTGCAGGCAGATAGATTCAGAATTTAAAAAAATTAAAAAACTTTCACACACATTATCAGAAATGAAAATAGTTGCAAAAGACCTGTTGGGATCACAACAATGATTTCTCTCCTACCAGAGCCAACCACTCAAGTCACTCCGCAGGCTCCTTCACCTCTCCCCCTCCTCCTCCAATCAAGGACAGCCTCCTCCCGCTCCTCCTCCAGACCTGCGCTTCCAAGCCCCCCTCTCCAACCCGCCTCAGCCCTCCGCCAAAGCGGGCTACTCTGAGGGTCGAGGGCATCCTGAGAGCAGGGGGCACTCCGGGGTGAGCAGCACCTCCCAGGCCAAGAGCCGCAAGCCCAGCTACCCCCTCCCCGGACAGATCGAGTCCAGCTGGCACGTGTCTGCTTTACAGCGGGCAGAGGGCGCTCAGTTCACCCCAGAGCAGCTGGGCATCAAACCGGGCCAGAACGGACCCACATTCACTCGAGCCGCCCGCAGCAGGATGCCGAACCTCAACGACCTGAAGGAGACTGCGCTTTAAAAACCCCCCCGTACCACACCATCTCCCACATGGCTCCGTCCTGAGAGCATGGGCCCCAATGCAGACGTCGTGGTACTGTGGTAAAAGTTTACATGAAAGCCTATTTCACTGGATCAATTCCTCGCTCAGAAACTATAGTTGTCTGTTGATAACGTCTCTGAGCCCCACGAAGACGAGACGCTGACAGGCCGAACGCAAACGCCGGTAACAGTGACGCTTAGGAGACAGGAAAGGGGCCCAGTCCATCTCGGGATGCCAGCACTGCATCAGCTGTGCGTTATTGTCTCTGGACTCGACAAGGTTAGAACATTAGAATAAGATGATCTTCCCTGTCAAGGAGACGCAGCCCGTGTGGCCGCTTTGCTGCCATCTTGTGCTCACACGACGCTACTACAACACATCTGACGGCCGCTGTCACACGGTGGTGGCCAATGAACTCGATCTCCGTTTTTCAAGCTACGATATTTGATAAGAACAAGACAAAACAAAACAAAAAAAAGATTTATATCGACATTATTTATTAAATATTTATTTGTTTTCAATTCAAGGATATAAGCTATAAATGACACAGTATGTAGGCTATATGGGAATATTATAAGGTATTATAGAATTCAATGTGTAATTGCAAGAGCTTTAGTTTCGACACAAAGAAATGCATAGATATTTATGTGTTGATGATACAATATGTCACGAGGAATATTTAACACTGGTGAATGTCTTTTTTTTTTGTTCAATTTGATATGTTATTAATAGTTTTTCATATTATATTATGTTATTTTTAACCTTTTTTTTTCGTTTTTCCTTTTTCATCAAAATGTAAAGAATTATTGATAAATACTTTTTTTCCCAAAGTGGAAAAAACATCACATCTAGTACAAATCTGCCCATCACCCTCATGACATCCGTTTTGTGACAAGTCGGGCTATTTGTCATCAGGGGTTGGTAGCAGAAGAGCCGGGGTGAGACTGTTAGACTCTGTACTCTAACATACTGTCATTTTCAGTTCACTCTATGTCCCACTCTCGGTGTCATCATTTCAAAATGAGCTCTTCGTTTTCAGTCTTTTGGTTCTTCTGTCAGTGAAAACAGTTTTCCAGCTCCGTGCTGCCATGTTGGTTTTGTCTACGGCCTTAGCAGCAAGTTATCACCACATATGCCCGGTGAAGACTTAAACCTCTAATACAACATTTCAAGTGTTTCAAGATAGTAGGAGGGTACACTGCAAAAAAAAAATTAAAAAGCATACCTCACCTACAACCTTTTTGATTTTTACGGGTAAGTCTGGTTTTATTCTATACTTTTTTTTTTTTATTGTGACAAATTCCATTGAACGTGAAACCAACACCGAATCCGGCCACAAACAAATATTGTCTGCAGTGTAGCTTATCGCTCTGTGCCACAGACATCACATCACTGGGTATATTTTGAGTCACCACTTCGCTACCGTAAATACCCAGCGGGGGCACAAAGTCAGTGGCTGAAAATAGAGCCCAACAAATACTGTATTTAAAGTTTGCAAAAAAAAAAAAAAGAATCTTCAGGCTGGGGAAGTGGTGGCAGCGGTGGAAAAAGTACTCCGATCCTTTAAGTAAAAGTACAAATACAACAACCCATGATAGTACTCCTTGATAGATATGAAAATATGACATTTTAAATTCTAAGTTTGACTAAAATATTGTTATCAGGTAAATGTACTAGTTGTAAAAGTAAACGTAATTGTTCTGCAGAAGGAAAAAAATACTTTTTTGTGACTGATATTACCTTATATGTGAAAATGATCTGATTATTAATGCCCCTTCATAATGTCAAATATGCCTTTGGTCAAGTTAATCACTAATCTGAGGGGCAACGTGATGATTAATGAAGCAAAAATTAAGAGGAAAAAGTTCCGCAACACAAATTTTATATTAATCTTTTGAGATATAGAAATAGAGTTGTACGTGTTTTTGGCCTGAATCAGTCGTTCAAATGAAAATGTTCTGTGAAGTGTAGAGGGTAAATCTTCCTTTAGTAGAATACAGAACTATTAACTCCTGCTGTCAAATAAAAGGAAGTAGAGTAGAAGTACAATATGTCAAATGTAAATACTGAGGTAAAGTAACTCAAAAATGTAAATAAGCACCGTAGTTGAATGAATGTACTTATACACCGCTGGTTGGTTTTTGGTCTTTATATTTGTTGACAATTAGAAAGACATGAAATAACACCAGACTTATCCACTAATGTTTGTTCTGTGCGTATTTTCTTTGTGCAATTTAAAAGCTTGTGTTCTCAAAGTTTTTTGTAAAATGCCTTTTGTAAATCTGAATTTGGTTTTGCATTACAACTTTTCTTTTTAACATCAATAATCATGATCAGGGAGGATTTTACTTAACTCGATTGTTCATAGAAACATTTACTTGTTGTCTACTGACCTGTGGATGATTTAAGAAAAACAAAAAAAAACACTTTTGGTGGCCTGGGCAAAGTTTACAGCTTGATTTTTCTTCCAATCTCACCCTAACCCTTCGTTTCCTTCTTCCACCTCTGTGGTTTGAAAGCATAAAAGCAACGTAGAGATGCTTTTACATCACAGAAGGAGGGAACCAAGGGAGGACGGGCGAGTGGGTGCGTCTGTGCAAAACTCAAAACATCTGTGGATAAAAGCGAGCATTGGGTTCGGAGAATGTCATGTTCTGTTCCTCATCTGTTGAAGGGATGACAATATACAAGCAAAAAAAAAAAAAAAAGAAGAAGAAGAGAAGAAACCAATTGACTACATGGCTGATTGACAGCAATAACAATCAGAAGGAGACTCGGGGCTGATGCAGATTGACACCGGCCAAATCAGTGGCTGGTTAGAACGGAGCACAGTGAAGGACCTGAGGATTAAAGCAGGAGAAAGTGTCTACACGTATAGTATCAAAACGTCGCTCTGCAATACATTCTTTTTTTTTAAAAATTTCAATTTGTCCCTGAACACGACCCCCGGACAGGTTAAACTGCCCCATGCTGTGTATCGTGGAAAATCCTGATTGCCATTGATTGTACAATGACTGCTGCCATGGGTTTGTGTCATTGATGGCACGGAGGGATGACAGAGCTTGCCTTGCCAGTGACCCGAAGCCTTACATTAGCTCACTGACTCAACACTTGAGATGGGAATGGAGGCTTCAACCCCCAGCAGGTCACATTCATACACCGAGAACTGAGACAAGAGAAAGACAATTCTTTTTGTTCACAAACATGAATGTGTATCGTACAGTAAAATATCCTTTTTTGTTTTTTTTCCTTTCCGCAGTTTCCCCACTTCTTACAGGGTGTAAATAGAAATAATAGAGTGTATCTATACTGACAATTCTACTTTAAAAATGATAGGGTCTCATAATAAAAAGCCAACTGTACATTTTGGACCGGCTCAGGTTTGTTTTGTGGCAGAGGCGGGACACGGACGCAGACGTGAGACAGGTATTCATTTAATCAAGGAAACAGTTTAAAAGATACAATAGAGAACACAAATGTATCCCCAAAGCACCATGGGAAATTCAGTTGAATATGTCAACAAAACAAAGTCAGGACCACAAATACAAAACCACATGTGAATATTGATGAACTTCACATCCCTTGATCTTCATTTAGCACCTGGGAATTTGAGGCAAAAAAAGTGTGTTTACGAACAGCAAAGAGAAAACAGGAAGTGAAAACCACACGGATATTTAAAGAAAAGGTGTAATATTATTGCAAAATTTTCTTGCTATCAACAAATCCAATGAAAAGACCAAAATAAACAACAAAAACAGTCGAAATATTTAAAAAAGGAGGAAAAAAAAGACCAAATAATTTTTCTAAAGCAGCTGGTGACATCACTCAAACAGGAGTTAATGGGACATTTGTTGGGGATTATTTTCAGATGCAGATCAACACACATTAGTGTTTGGAGCAGCAGGACAGTGTGTGAGTGAGTGACTCAAAATAAACAACTGGGCCATAGTTAACATAACATCCAGGGCTTATATAATAAAGATGAGAATTAAGGATCAACTAGGATCAATCCGTTGTTGGTTTGGGCCTTTTTCGTGGGCTTTGTCGATGGCAAGAAATTCACAGGAACGCCAGGAAAATATGGAGGAGGGACTGAGTGCGAGGTGCAGAACTGTAAACTCCCGGTTTACCGTGAAATATGAGGAGAATCGGACAGAAATGCAGTGACGTGTCACAGACGCTCGTCCCGAGACCTGTGGATACAACCTCCATAGCAACGCTGCCTCCTCCCTCTCCGTGCCTAATTATTGCTTTGAATTTATGCCATTTCATTGAAAACGGAACAATCTACTGAGAACTCACCGAATTAAAGCCCCCCAGCGAGCGACTGGTTGGACAAAGACAATACAGAGTGGAGTGAATGAAAGCTCATTGAGCATATCAAACAGATGTTTTAATTGCAATCGCACAAAGTCAGAGTGTTGCGGTCGTATTTTAAAAAAAGGTTTGAAACGGAATCAATTTGTCTCGATTTGTGGTTTTCTACATGTAGCTGGACGGGGGCCAAAGCTATGGATATAACAAGCTTTGACGTTGGGGCTTTAGGTACAGTGGAAGTTTTTTGGGACAAGGCCTTGGGGGACGGCGGGAGGAGAGGCTCACATGCATTTGTTCATGCAGAGCAGCAGCTCCAGGCGCAGAGCGATGCGTGTGTGCCATCCGAGGGGGAGGATGCGAATGTAGCGCGCCACGATGGGCGGCCGCAACAGGTTCTGCACAGACGAGGAGCGGTCAGAGTTTCCGTAAAACACCTGGGGAGAGAGAGAAAGACGGGATCAGGATGTGGTTGACCTGCGTCAACTAACTGAATGTACTCCTTGTCATGTAGAGCTCAGATTTCAGATCAAATTGAACACCGCAATTTGAAGAACTTGTAAAAGTTGAATATCTGATAGCAGTGTCATTGCTATCAGGCCGATCAGTGGGATGCTTTAAGCAGCTTAACCTGATGTAGAACCCACACGTCGTCCCTCTAAGTTCTGTCAGAGTGGGACCAGTGGTGTCCAGGATGTTTCCCCACCCACTCCTCATATAGTGTTTTGGTTTTTTTGTCAAAGTTCCACTGACCCTGTTGTTTCCGGTCTGGTCTTTGTAGTAGATCCAGTTGAGCGTCTCTTCCGTGCGGTACTGGACGCTGTACTTGGTGATCCACTCGTCAGCGTCACAGCGGCCCTGAGAGAGGATCCCCGACACCACCATCACCTCCCGCAGGTCGATCTGCAGCCACTGATTAGTGTCCTGGAACTTGGAGAGCCAGGCACACCTGCAGGACACACACACATACACACACACACACACACACACCCACTGACTGACTGTAACACTGGCACCACTTTACCACTAATGAATAAATTCAGTCAGCAAGTGCAATACGAGGACCCTGAAACTAAAGCAGACGAAAAAAGATCAATAATCTGACCGAGCCTCTTATGCTCATCTTGTGTTTCACTTCTTTTAATTCTCATCATTATTACTCTCTTCTTTTTTCTTAAATAAATATAAACATTAAATGCAGTATAAAATATAAGTGTCTCTTTCTGGGGGGGTGTATTCAATTTTCTCCCTTCGTGTTGATAGAATAAAAAATCTTGGATGTAGATTCAATTCCCAGGCTTCTTATACAACGCAAATCCATTTGTGGTTTCATAACTATAATCATACATGAATACATGACTTTCAATACTGTACGTAACACCCGGAGTGTCAGCTGTTTCATTTAGTCTTTCTATTTTCGTATTTAAGCCGCAGCATATTGGCGTGATAACCTTACCAAATGCATGTTACATAATGAGAAATTTTCTTTGAGCGTGCGTTCTCTGATGCTGTTCCTAACAGATGGAAAGTGCCAAGACATTTTTTTTTATATATATATAAGGGTCTTTCCCTGTGACAGAACAGAAATCCTCTTGCAGAAGCAACATATTGTGAATTAAATATGAAAACAAACGGGTATTTCTTAGAGATTAAAAATGCACGTTGATATAAAAAAAAAGTCAGTGTCCTGTGAATGTAAATAAAAGTCTATGTGTTGGCCTGCACCTACCCGAAGGCCTGGGTGTTGAGCCGGGCCTTGCTTGGGAGCCATGAGGAGAACCAGCCGGTGTACTGGTCCTGGTTGGAGCAGGTGATCTGGTCCGGACCCACCGATCCGGCCTCAAAGCCCAGGGGCTTGTGGTACGGACATTCTGCCAAGGGGATCGGAGGGATTCATTTAATTCGCTTTTGTTATTTCAGTTAAATCGGCTTGAACTTAGTGACCTCCTGGCTGCACAGATTTCCAGGGGTCACCACCCCGAGAGGAGGGGAAAACAAACACGTCTGTTTTCACAGCTAAAGCAGTCAAACACGGAAAGTGGCGAGCGAACGATCATCACTAAGCCCCTCCGGATTCTTAATGCCCTGATCTCTCTCTCCGTGTCCCTTCCGCTCTCTTCATCCTCACCTCTGCCAGCTCCCATCCCCACATCCTCCCGCTCCCAAAGCTCCCAACCGTTAGCAGGCCCAGTGTGACCTATATCCCGTCCTAAAAGCCTGCAGTTTAATGCTCCACAGTGAGAGATCAGTGGTGTCCATTAGGGCGGCAGGTGGACAGATGGCCGTGTTCTCCTCTCCACAGCTTTAGCTCCATGTTGCTCTCATGTTGTGACCCGTCAATCTGCCCTCCCGCTTCCATTAAAACAAACAGGAACACGTCCCTTTGTTGCCGTTATGAATTCACTGAACACATTCATGAATGGGAGAGTGTTGTTTTTTTCATGAACGTTTTTTCCCCTGGAGTTTCAAAAAAAAAAAAAAGAGTCAGCTGTCAAAACTGTAGTACAAGTAGCCCGCTGCGCTCTTTGTTTACTACTGTCTTAAGCCTCTCTGGCACAGGGTCCTATCCTGTCTAATCCCAGTATTACAACGCATACAGCAGCGTCGGCGTGAGTCAGTCAGCAGATATTGTAAGTGTTTACATGACAGTGATGCGAGTGACTCCGTCGTCCTCCCTGATGTATATCCCAACTAAAGTGAAAACACACTCAGGAGGCTGAATTCATGAGAAAGGCCTCAAGGTGAGACACAGGGTGAACTGAGTCCTGTCTGCTGAGGCACGGGAAAGTCATCACTCTTTCATCACCAGGCCGGTGTGTTGGTAATTGCTGGTTTAGTGCGATTGTGCGATGTAGGCACAGTCTGTTACGAGACCTGTAATCTGAGCATCATGCTCGGAGATAATGACTATCTGCGGGACCTTCTTTCTCCTCTCCGTCTCCTGTTGCCATGTGATTTGTGGCTCGCGCTGATTCACCGAGGGGAATCAAGTTCACTGTGCAGTACATCACTTCACTGCCTTCTTCTTCTTCTTCTTCTTCTCTTCCAGACTGACAGGATTACAGGGTGATCTGTACTGTAAACCTCAGGCTAAACGAGAGCACGTTTTTCAAGTCACAGATTTGGTGTGAAGTTAAACCCCGGGTCCTTACAGTGATCGCATGAAATTAAGATTTACAGTACATCTGCCGATGAACAAGGCGCGATTGATTTAACGCTCTAAACAAGCCACTAATGGACGTGATGACGGTGAGATCACTCTGCCAGCTGCTGTTTCCGATATTCAAAAAAATGAACTTGTATTTTCGACCAAGTGTGTAGGTTTTGATTCGCTTCTGGATGTTTGAGAATTTTTTCATTTTACCCGCTGCGTGTATCCCATGATTGTCCGAAACCCCTCTATAGTGTGCGTTTCACAGATGAATGGCTGGATGGATTTTCAATGATTGTGCTAGTAAATGTACAGAAGGGGATTGTGCAGCCTTGACGGAGGCACGTCTCTTTCTTTCCATGGCTCCATCTGCATCGCCTTGCCCGAGGATGTCCAGTGGAGCGTGACCTCCCTGTGGCGTCAAATCTGGAGTCGAATGCACTCATGCATCACTCGTGCATGTACATATACATACAGAGATTCTCCCCCGTCTCCCCGTCTTTGTCCCTGTCTAACACACTTTAAAACTGTCCATCCATCTGCATTGTGGAGCTTAAAGGATTTATCGATAACTGATTAGTCAACTGACAGGAATTTAGCTGGCAAATATTTTGATAGTCATTTTTTTTTTTTTTCTAAATCATTTGACAAGAAAATGATGGTTTCAGTCTCTAAAATGTGAGGATTTGCTGTTTTTACTTATTGTGGTCTCATATTATGGTACATGGACCTCTGTGGGATTTTAATGAATGAAACAATTCATTAATTAATTAATAGCTGATTATTTATAATAAAAAATGATCAGTTGCAGACCTGCTTTGCGGTACACTAAATTTCAGGCAGATTTAACAAGTCAATGCAACAATTAATTATTGTCCTTCTCGTCCTCGCCATCTGATCTAATGCTGCCATCACAATTTACTCCTTGTTATGAGCTCTGTTGTTAATCAAATAGTACAATTTGTACTCATCAGAAGTGGCTTAAGTCAAAGAGTGGCCTCATTTGAAATTAGAGGAAAAAAAGTTATTTCCTTCACCTAAGGAAACAAGACATCAGTTTGAGACTAAAGTGCAATAAATGAAAACATACACAATGTGTGTATTTTAAATATGGTCACCGGAACAAAATAAAAGGCTGATTGCGTGTGTGTGTGTTTTTTCAGAGAGATGGTGTATTTGATGGTTATTACCTGGCATGCAGTCGACTCCTCGCACAATGGAAGAGCCAGACCCAATGGAAGAAAACTCAGTCGGGGTTTCTCCTCCTTCACAGTCACATTTGCAAGACCTGCTGGTCCATGCCTCGGACACACCCGCCTCAAACACACACACACACACACACACACACACACACACACACACACACACACACACACACACACAGAAACAACATTTAATAGATGCAATCCAAAATAAGATCTTTAGAAAATAAGTAAGCAAATACCAATATTTAAAAAAGAAAAACATGATTTCATTTATTTTGGTTCCTTTTACAAATCATTTGAAATGGACAAACGACGGTTGAACGGAGATTTCTAAGTTCATTCTGAAAATGGCCGATCTAAAAGCAAAATCCCCTCTGACATTTCTCTGTTGTTGAGGCTTCTTCTTACCTCCTGAGCATAAATGCTGCCAATCACTGTACAAGCAGATGGACAGAAAATAAAACAAGGTCCAGGGAGCCAGTGAAGCACAGAAGAGGGGAAAAGACATTATTAGCATGAGTAGTCATCCATTCTTGCAAACAAAGAAAAAAAACACACACAGACATTCAGAATCACGTCAAGCGTCACCAAACAAAAACATGGCTACGGAGAGAAACCCCCAAAGGAGTCGAGGACTAGTTGGACATTTGAGATCAGAGTTTCAGAGGTTTTCTGACATTAGCAGCTTCAAAGTCCAAGTTTGTGAAATACACAAGCACAGATTATGGTTCCATAACCCAACCGCAGCGCAAGGACCAGCGTGTGGAGAGAAGGTCGTACCGTTAGCACCCAGAAGAAGCAGGGTCATCAGCAGGAAACGCCGCACGTTGAGAGCCATCTTCCAACCAGACGAGACCGACCGCAGACTGAACAGCCAAACCAGAAGTGATAGAGAGGCTGGATTACATTAATCCACAGGACACTAATGGCCTTACCTAATGCCTTCCTTCTCTGGCAAAGCCCCTCCTGCAGCTGTTCATCCACCAGCATCCACACCACCACCACCACATTCTGGAAATCACTGCACACCCATGTGGGTCAAGTCACAAAATCCTGTGGGGGGGGGGGGGGGGGAAACAAAACCATCACTGTGGTCTGTGTGTGTGTGTGTGTGTGTGTGTGTGTGTGTGCGTGTGTGTGCGTGAATGCGACAGAAGATGGGTTAGAGGGTGGCGATGGCTGATGCTGGGCCGTGTGATCCATGCGATCAACTAGAAGGTCAACGTTTGGGTGAATGTGTGGCTCTCCTTTTCTGTTTGCTAGCATAATATAATCATGTTAATTATGATAAATAGATAGAATATACTGTAAAAAAAAAGTAATGTTATTTATGATAGATAGATAGATATTCATTCAATGGCTAACATTACTACATTGTTTGTTGGTATAGCAAACATCAAGGCGTTTCCAGGCAATTAACGATTAAAACGTGCGGATTTCAAAAGAAAAGAGGTTGTGTATTTAATTGTTTCAGATTAAGTATTAAAAAATGTTCGATCATGAATTCAACTATAAAAACCATCAGACAGAAACTGTAGAAGCGGAGGCTGACTGGTGTCCGGGCTCTAAAACCAGGTGGGTGAAACTAATGAAGTCCACCTGAGCAAAGCTGTTTTCAATCTGGGTTCATTAAAAGCTCCTCCTCATCCCTCCCGTGTGTCCTGCTCTCACGTACCAGACGCCCGGTATAAAACAGACGCTACGAGTACCGCTTCTTCTCCTTGTGTTTTTCACGGAAGCTACGCAGCAACAAAAAAAAACAAAAAAAACAACAGAAAATGAAGGCTCCTGTCCGAGCGACGCGCAGGACTCGTCCACAAACAAAGAAGAGGACTCGGGCCCACGCGTCTCTCGTCTACAGAGCTCACAAAGAGGTCAGAGGGCAACAGCGGCAACTCGTACAGTGTTCGGGAATTAACCAAAAATTATTCAAAATTAAAAATATTATACATTACAGTAGAAAAAGTTTCTCTTTCAGTGGACGGGTGACTACGGAAGAGTATTAGTGCCAGGCATGAGACGAAAGTGAGAGGAGGAAGATTTTTTTGAATCTTAAATGTCGAGAATAAAGTTGGAATATTATATCGAGAATAAATTTTAAAATTGTGACCCAGGAAGCACTTTTTTTTTTTTTACGCAGCACCAAACCACCGGATGTTGATGTTTTGCTAGCCAGTTTGCTAGGCTAACGCTAGCTGCCAACCGAGGTTGTAAAGTAGCGATATCATTATTATTATTATTGACGGGCTGAGTCTGGAAGAAACGACGCGGGACACCGGGGGTTTTGCACGTGAACGTCAACGTGTGTCCCGACACGATGACGTTCAATTGCAAAACGAGCGCTGATGAATTTTTGAGAGGCGTGCCGTTAGCGTAGCTTTGCTAACGTTGGTCAAACGTGGATGTGCGACAGCTGAACTGGAACCACAACACGGTCGCTCAGGGATATTTCGACTTTATTATTGACATTTCAACTTTTATCTTGAAATGTAAAATGTTAAAAGTCTTCCACCTCATTTTTTTTTTCTTCTTCTAACGCCTGGCACTAACACTCTTCCGTAGGTAACCGTCCTTTGGAAAGGGTCCACTCCAACCCTCCTGTGACCTCTCCTCTCCTCTTGCAGGTCCGTCCAGTCGGGACGAGGAGTCCAGACTTCCTGGCCACTCGGACCACTTTTCCCGGGCCCGTCCTGCTCAGGCTGGTGAGCTCCGAGGCTTCCCGGCTGTCGAGGAGCAACAGGCTGGGGGTCGTCTCCCTGCAGGAGGTCAATGCCGCCATCGCACTCGTGCAGCGGAGGATTGGCACGAGAGCCGCAGCATGAAGAGTTGGGACTTGAGCTGAGCAAAATGTTACACAAATTTAATCTTTTATTAAAGAGTTCTTAATTTTTTAATCCGCCTTCGTGGTGTTTTTAATGTAGGATTAATACTCTTCTCTATAGCAGTAGATCAGTGGAAGGTTATTGTGTTGAGATATTTGAGTCGTGCAGTTTTTAAATGTAAAGCGTGTGAGAGGTGAATAAGAAACTGGATTTGAAAGAATTGTTTGATTTGAAAGAATTGTTTCATGCAAACTTCTGATGAGGTTCATGCTGGAATTACTTCTGGTTGCCTTTCTCTGATTTGGTGCACTAAAAAATGTTAAGGTTTACCAGCTCTTGGCTTACACTTTCCAGTAGACTATATTTTTTTTTTTCTGGATAGTTATTTTTAGACTGTTGGAAATTATGAGCTTTTGCTCCCAGGTCAAATCTAGTCTATTTATTCAATTTTTTGAGCTGGCACATTCAACAGTAGAGTGGAGCAGGAGTCCAGACACGATGGTACAAACCCTCACCTTTTTTTTGCTCCGTATTAGTTTTGCTCATCTCCTTTTGTAAGAAATGTGTTTTCTATCAGTTTAATTTTAAATCGATTACATTAGCACTTTGCCAGGGTTAGGGTTTGACAAAAATAAGTTTTGGACAAAGTGAGCGAACTTGAGTCATTGTATCAGTTACCTGGGAAACCTTTCTGTCGTAAGTTGCTCCTCCTCCTCCTCTGTGCGCCTACAGCTCATCCTCCTCCTCCTCCACCTTCTCCTCCTCCTCCTTCTCCTCCTCCTCCTCCTCTTCCTCCTCCTCTGTGCGCTGTCAGCTGCTCTTCCTCCTCCTCCTCCTCCTCTGTGCGCTGTCAGCTCCTCCTCCTTCGCCTCATCCTCCTCCTCCTCCTCCTCCTCCTTCTCCTCCTCCTCCTCCTCTTCCTCCTCCTCTGTGCGCTGTCAGCTGCTCTTCCTCCTCCTCTTCCTCTTCCTCCTCCTCCTCCTCCTCCTCTGTGCGCTGTCAGCTCCTCCTCCTTCGCCTCATCCTGCTCCTCCTCCTCCTCCTTCTCCTCCTCCTCCTCCTGCTCCTCCTCCTCCTCTGTGCGCTGTCAGCTCCTCTTCCTCCTCCTCATCATCATCATCATCCTCATCCTACCCCTCCTCCTCACCTCTTACACACAAACCCTCTCTTCAGTCGTCTGGAGCTGGAGGACGTGTTGCGCCACTCGTCTGTTGTTTTCCCTCCTCCACCAACATGGATCGTTTGTTCCATTCATGATTTCCGGATCTCGCGGACACACGCAGCAGGTAGGAACCATCACAACACGAACACCCGATTTCTTTTCACCTGGCGCCGGATGCGTAAAGTAAAACACGTCGTCTTTGGAAAATGTTGGACAGTGACGCGCAATGGTGAACGTTTCCCGTTGGTTCGTTCTACACGTCTTCCTTGATTCTGTCCACAGCAGAGGGTCCTGTGTCGGGGATGGGATTTACGAGCTTATTTTTATATCATAATGGCATGTTTATTTTAAATTTATGAATTGTTAATTTTCATGTTCATTGCTGATAACCATTATAGGTTATAAGTTGGGACCAAACCTCGATAATTAAGCCTTTCATCAAAGTTTTATGAATGCGAAAAATCACAGCTGCAACAGTTTACTATTTTGATAATCGATTAATCGGTACACGTAGTTTTTATGGAGAATAAAATGTATCAATATTCTCTGATTTCAGCTTCTTAAATGTGAGTATTTTCTTCTCTGCTCCTCTGTGACAGTAAACCGAGTATATTTGGTGCGTGGACAAAACAAAACATTGTCTTGGGGTTTTGGGAAACATTTTATGGACCAAACAACTAATCGATTAATCGAGAAAATAATCCAAAGATTACGCGATTATGAAAATAATCGTCAGCTGCAGCCCTACTAAAAATGTATTTAGTATCTTCGATTTTAAATGTGTTCACATGTCTCGATCCTGCTGACACCTGAAGTGTGCTATTTCTGAACAAAAGGCAGTTTTCCAGGAGAGGAGAGCTGCTACTTATTGTGATGAACCCTGTAATGATGCGAGTCTGACCGAGGAGGCCTTTTGGGAGATTTAGAGAACTCTGCGTATAAACAAGCCGAGAGTGAAACACACATTCTTTTCAGACACTCTCTGCACTACGCGATGACACTGGTGGTCTTGTACTTCCCAGGCCTCCCGTGCCGCCGCCACATGCCGCCACTGCTGCCGGTTTTGGGAGACACGGACTGATGTGAACCCGGGACCTCACTGCTGGTCATCATGGGATGTGGCACCTCCGTTGCCACGGAAACGCAAGGGAAGAGCATGGAGACAGGTGTGGCTGGTTTGCAGTGGAGTGCACACATTTTTACTGGCTCAAAGGGCAGGTGGCTTTCAAATCCATTCAGGACTGACTCATGCTTTCCGTGTCTTGTCAGCTGGAAAGTTTTCACATGTCTCACTGTCGCCCCCAAGGAAAGGTGTGAAGAAAAATCCCAGGGGCATCAAATTGGACTTGGCACATTCACACTGTGTGTGTGTGTGTGTGTGTGTGTGTGTGTGTGTGTGTGTGTGTGTGTGTGTGTGTGTGTGTGTGTGTGTGTGTGTGTGTGTGTGTGTGTGTGTGTGTGTGTGTGTGTGTGTGTGTGTGTGTGTGTGTGTGTGTGTGTGTGTGTGTGTGTGTGTGTAAAACTGAGCACAAAAGGGCCTTAAGTGTTGGATACTAATTGGAGTGCCTCCGTACACAGACTTAGTCGCTTTTCAGGTTTCACAAATCACATTTAAAGCTCATACCCTCTGACATCCCAGTCTTCAAAACTACAGTGTAGATCCACAAATGATACTGTCCTCTCCTCGAGGCCCAGATTGAAAGTAGATCTGGAACAAATAGTTGATAAATCAGAATAACACAAAGCTCAATCGTGGAATCGTGACTGTTGTGTTTGTCTTTAATATTCAAGAGATTTTTAGTTGTTGTTAATAGAATATTCTATTCATATTCCTGTTTACGTGTTACAGCGCAAGAGTCTGATTATGGCGTTATGCAGTTGGTAACTGCCGTACATGTCACAAAATGCTGCAAAAACTCCATATGACATAATAATTGGACTAAAATTGGAAATCTCCACGTTTTATAATTGCTTAGCGAGAATGACCTCAATCGGGTTAAGGTTATCAGAACATGCTGTTCACATGGCAGTGTCTTATTCAGATTATTGTCTTAATTGGGTTAATATCACAATATTTCGGTCCATATAAACATAGTCACTGATCTGCAGACTAATCCATAGGGAAAATAATCATTCGTTGTATTAAATACTGAAGATGACTGCGATCGTGTTGCTAAATTTCTGGCCCAGTTTTACCAGATATTGTTGCTCTTTTTGAACAAAATACTCCCTGTTTATGTCACTGTTGTTATTTTAAAGTACTTGTGTTGCTCTCTTTTATTTTTAATTGATCTCCTCAGTGAAGCATGTGTACGCAGTGTTCCCTAAATACTGCAGTATTATTAGCAGTAGTCGTGGCAGTGTTGTGGTTTTGAGTTTTATCCGCTGAATTTGTATGCGTTGTACGAATCTGACAATAATAATTTGTTGTAAATTTTTCCTCAGACGCACGCAGACACACACACACACACACAACCTTAAAACCTATATAAAAGAAACAAGACTCGACCCTCCTCAAGCAGTGTCTACTCGTTGGGGACCTTCATTTTCGTCCCCACAGTGACACGAGCACCCACGGGTTAGTGTGCATCCCGGTTCATGTCCCGACAGGAAGGTGAAAACAAGCCCACACACACACACACACACACACACACACACACACACACACACACACACACACACACACACTGCAGATGTTTGACAGATGGTGCCTTTCTGTCTTCGCAGCCTGTCTCCTCTCCTAATGAGAGCTGTTTCTCCCGAAAGCTCGTTTAATATGCTTCGTTTCTTTCCAGTCTCGTAGTCGCCCGTGACCTCCCCTGTGTCTTGTTATTTCTCGCACTGTTCGTGTGTGCAGCCCTTCTAACACTTTGTGTGCTTCCTTGCACGTGATTTTATTCAATTAGCGTCTTGTGCTGAACTGTGGTTTTTTCCCCCCCCTCACAGACGAAGCAGTGAAGACAACCACCCCAGCTCTGAGTAAGACCCTGCTCGTCTCTGAACGTCGGTCTGTGACTTACGGGTCGTGTGCATTTACCTGTCGATGAAAAAATGTAGCAAAGTTATTCACTCTCGGATCGTGTCACCTTGTAATGGAAGTGGAAAGTGCAGGGTCTCGCGTGTCAAATTCATGGCCCGTGTCGTATTCAAACATGCCTTTCATCTAAACCTCAAAGGTAACCTGTGGGATTGTGTTGCAGCTATGAAGGCAGCCGTTTTGATCCAGCGATGGTACCGGCGCTACATTGCCCGTCTTGAGATGAGACGCAGGTACACGTGGAACATCTTTCAGTCGATCGAATACGCCGGAGAACAGGATCAGCTACAGGTGACTGTCGCTCCGCGCATTTCTCCCCTCTCTTCAGAAAAACGCCAAATATATTCAAATTCGATTTTCTTCTTCTCGTCAGCTCTCCAGTTTCTTCAGTTTCATGCTGGACAACTTCACTCAGCTGAATGGAAATGGGCCAGGTAAGGAGTGAAGATACTCTTATGTACAGAAATGGGAGTTAGCAGTACAGTATGGGTATTAAAAACTCCTCCTTCCTCCTTGTTATTTGTAAATAATGGAGGTAAAGTTAGGAAATGTTATTTCACTCTTGCAGCACTACCATTTGGATGTCATGTAACACATTTTCTGTAAATGCAGGAACTCCAAACCCTTTTCTACTTTGTTATTATGCTCTAAAAGTGTAGAGAAATTACTCATAATAGCACCGTCAGGGCTCAGACATAGAGAAATCTAATTCTGTGAGATAATTCTCTCCAATTTGCTCTTTGTTCATGTACTTTTTCAGCATTACACGTAATTATTCATGGTTGATGGTTGTGTGTGTTTTTGTTAACAAGTAAAAAGGATTTTCAACAAATTATTGGGCAAATATGACTGTGGACAGATGTTTGTTTGATAATGCAGTGACTGGTGATTACTACAGGGATTTTTTATCACTCAATTAACATCAGTGTTAGTCATGCCACTGTATCTTGGTCTAGATTAAAAAACCCATTGGGTATACCCTGTTACTTAGCAACTGCTGTGAATGTGGAGGCCAAGTGTGTTGCACTGACACACAGCTATGGCTTCAGTGTGTATTGACTCACTCGTCAAGCTGAAAAAGCATACGGCTCCATTGATAAGCTAATCCTCAGGTCAGCGCTTATTGCAGCAACTGCATCTGTGCATCCTCTTCATGGCTATTACGTTGAGTCGGTGATGCAGAGAGGCCGGACCCTGTTGTCAGAATACAGGACATTTATTAGACCTTAATTTAGAAAATGGACAAAAGACTTAGTAGATAGATATAGGCCTGTATACTGTAGGTAGAGGGTTTTTTTTGCGTGCATAATGTAGAGGCCATTGGTTCACCATTAGCATATTGGAGTGGTTTTTCAATGCACCCCAGTGAGATCACGCAGAGCTGGCTGTCGTGTTGTGTCAAGCTGTTGATGACAAGGAACGACAACTTTAAATCTTTAAATGGAATATGTTTTAGGTCATTGAATAAACCCATGATCTTTTTCCCTTCCAAAAGCTTTTACTTTTCAGTGTCACATAAAAACACAATGCGATCTCCATTCGGTGCCTTTCTACAATTGCAAAGGAACCAAGACCATCTCCTTTTACCTTTTTTTTTTAATTCCACACATTCTGTTTATGGACAGGTTTTCATTTTGGTGATTTTTGCCAAACACAGACATTCCTGTCTATCAATGTCGGTAGTATATCACAATTTATATTAAAAATCGTGAAATAACATGACGTATATCCCGGTAGGCGGTAGATATCTCGTTTTGGTTTTGCCTGCTGTCAGTATTTCAGTTGTGAATTCTAAAATCATTCTGCATTCAGAGCAAAAAGAAAGCAAGATAGGAATCTTTGTGTACCCCTGGCTTTCATTTCAATCAAACTCAAGAGACATTTGTGAGGATAAGTCTGGAGCTCAGTCCGTTCACAGCTCCGCTCACTGTGACCTCCAGACCTGATCTCCCAGCTCCTGGACCCGCTGGTCGACCCCTGGTTGGACAGAGAGACCTGCTACAACCAGATCCATGTTCCAGAGTCGTACACCGGGCCCCGGCTGTCGTTTCCTCTCTCCGTCTCAGACACCAGCGCTCTGCTCAGTGCGTTTAAAGAGCAGCAGGTACCAAACTAGTGCAGTCTTCGTCCTTTCTCGCTCACTTTTTGGTTTGTCTGGTTTTGAACGCGGGGGCTCGTTTTCCACCTCTTCCACACAGACTCTACACGCCAGATATGCTCTGCAGCTGCTGTACGAGACCAAAAAACTGCTGAAACAGATGCCCAACATCATCCACTTGTCAACATCCTACATCAAGGATATCACTATATGTGGTGGGTGACCAATGGCTTTACTCTCACCTGTTAATTCAAGGTTCAGAATAGTTCTTTTTATTTTCCTAGTACACCTGCAAAGGAGAATGAGCAGGAGTGTGCACCTGCTACATACATTACTGTGAGCCACTGAATACATGAATGACCTGCTTACTGGTTAAACGGCCGCTGGTGTGTATAAAATACAGTTGACCGCATCTTAATAGCATCGTTCCGAGAAAGGAGGTCCTGTTTATTTGCACACTGATAAGCCACTTAAAGCCTCTTCCCCGGCTACTTCGTCCTGCAGAGGCGCATCTCATTAAACGCGAGAATACTTGTGACTTAAACAAACAAAAAGACGCAATAGGTTTCATTTTCCTGGCGTCTGCATTGCTTCTCCATTATTCTCCCTTTGGCACAGGTGATCTGCATGGTCGGCTGGATGATCTACTGCTCATATTTTACAAGGTAAAGATCCATTTCCTTAAGCATCGTTGACTACGATTTTGTCTGCAGAAAAAGAATGTGTCATGCAGATTTTATGGAAATACACAATCATAGCAACGCGAAACAGAGCCGAAGCATGTCACCGTGTGTTGTTTTTTTGTTGCTGTTGTTTTTCAGAATGGCCTCCCCTCCGCGGACACGCCATACGTGTTCAACGGGGACTTTGTGGACCGCGGGAAAAAGTCCATGGAGGTGGTCATCCTGCTGTTCGCCTATCTTCTGCTTTACCCCGACTCCATGCACCTGAACCGAGGAAACCATGAAGACCACATAATGAACCTCAGGTGGACGGAAAAACATCCATCCATCCACAAATATGAGCATTAAAGAATGAGGAAAGCAACATCTGAGTGTGATGATGTTCCGTTTGTTGTTTCAGATACGGGTTCACAAAAGAAGTCATGCAGAAGTACAAGGTGCAGTAAAGTCCAGATAGAGTACATTACATCATTATTCTGCTTTTGTTATGCACAGAACAAATGTTGCACGTTGTGCAGGTTAGAGCATGTAACTGATGACTGGTTGGATAAATCTGGCTGAGTTGTGATAGTTATTCTTACATACTGTGTGACTGTGTGCAGACTCACGGCCATGAGATGCTCAAGCTGTTCCAGGACATATTCAGCCTTCTGCCGGTCGCAACGGTCATCGACGGGAAGATCCTGATCGTCCATGGAGGGATATCGGACCAGACTGACCTGGACTTTCTCAGCTCCATAGAGCGGCACAAGGTCAGTGGAAACAAAGCAGTCGACCTTCATCCTCCACCAGTCCTCGATCCTTACTTTTTTTAACTGCAGTAATCAGTTTGGGCCACTAGAGGTCAGACAAAAACTACACGCCAATGTAGTTATTATGTTCGATCTATCTTCAACCAGTTGATAACTTTGATTGTCTGCTGCAAGGCTGGATAACGAAAACATGCTAATTTGATTTAATAAATATGCACACAAAATTCTCATTCTTGATCCCAGGATCTCCATCAGGTTATTTTGTCCCTGTTTCTCAGAGCGATTTAGTTCTTTGTGCTGTTTGTCACTTACCCAGGTCACATATGTTTTGTTTGGTGTTAACTGAAGGAACCATCAGATCGTTCATCAATTACACAAATTGAAATTTCTTTTTGAATCAATCAACAGCAGCCTCAAGGGATTATAAGCAAAGCCATGTGATCTATAATTATTACAAGGTCCGTTTGGTAAATGCAGCAAAATTCTGCTTAAAGTTGAGGAGGACAAAATCACAAAATCATGTGTAATGTGATGTAAGATACATCACATTACGCATACAAATTCAGCGGATAAAACTCAAAACCATGTATATATAATAGTAATTATTTTACTCACAATAATTAGTACAGTACAGAGTACACACTTTACCTATGCAAATAAAGCCCTTATTGTCACTGCCGTCCCATCTCTGCTCCCTTCCAGGTGAAATCCGCCCTGAGGTTTCCCAGACACAGTGTGGGGCAGCTGGACATCGGTCAGTCCTGCAGACAGGCAAAAAGAACGAGATCCACAGACGCCTCTCGTCCCAGCAGCAGTCGGAGCCAAAGCAAGAACCAAGGAACGCCCAGTCTGAGGTCTGACAGCAGCCCACACACGTTACAAGCTTTAACTGACAATCAGACGCCTTTTCAAAAAATGACAAACCCTCTCTTCTTTCCCCGTTTTATTCTAAAGAAATAGGAGATGTGGGCTGAGTCGAAAAGACAGCGCCGCCTCCAATTCCTCATCGTCGTCGTCCTCATCGTCCTCTTCCCTCTGCTCGCCTCGAACTCCATCCTGCCTCTCGCCTCGTCCGTGCCCGTCTTCTCCCGGCATGCCTTATACCATCAACGTCCTCCAGGTGCCTTTCCTGGACTCTCTGTCCTCTGTCCCCGCTCCCTCACCTGCACAACACGAACGGGAGTGGAAACAGGTCAGAGGCGGAGATTCAAGGGTGGAAAAAAGATAATACTGTTCAACTGTACCCTATCGCGGTGTGTTCTGTGTCTTGTTTATCAGCTCTCGTCTCTCTTGCAGATAGTGGATATATTGTGGAGTGACCCCAAAACCCAAGAAGGCTGCAGTCCCAACACATTCAGAGGAGGCGGCTGCTACTTCGGCCCTGACGTCACCCAGAGACTGCTGCTCCGGCATGGACTCCAGCTGCTCATCAGGTCCCACGAGTGCAAACAGGAGGGATACGAGCTCTGCCACGGCGGACAGGTAGACGGGAAGCTGATACAAAAATTGCCATAAAAAACGTTTGAGTCTCGAGAAATGAAACGCGTGTATGTTTCGCTCCTGCAGGTGATCACTATTTTCTCAGCATCAAACTATTATGAGGAGGGAAGCAACCGTGGCGCCTACGTCAAACTGGGCAGAGAACTGGTGCCCCGCTTCTACCAGTACCAAGTCAGCCGCTCGACACGCAAACTCACCCTGACACAGAGGTACAGCAGGCGTCTGCATGTGCACTGTACTGTATACAGTATATTTGTGTAAAACCAGACATGTTAACACAAACAGCTGGGTGTTTTAGTACTGCGGCTATTAGTTTAAGTTGATGGATAAGTTCATTTAAATTGAAACTAAATGCCAACAGTTGAGGTAATTTATCAGCTGCTTCCAGGCTCTCCGGTGTGTGGATGTCTGTAAATTGTTATGAAATCGAATATCGTGTCATATGTGACATGTGTGACACATTGTATGCTAAATGATTGATGGATTAAGCGAATAAATAACTGACAGATTAATCCATAATGACAATAGAACTTAGTAAATGACAAAGTCAGTCTTAGTTGACGACTGGTGGTTAACCTTTGTCTTGGCAGAGTACGAGCGGCTGAAGGCTCCGCTCTCAGGGCCTTGAAGGAGAAGCTGTTTGCCCATCGCTGCGAGCTGATGGCAGGATTCCTGCAGTGCGACCAGAACAACACCGGTGTGACCTTTCCCCGCCCTCTTTTATTTACCTTTCTTAGAGACGTGCATTCACACAGAGGTCGCCGTGTACAGTTGTTTATATGTAAGCCTTTCTTCCTTCAGGTAGCGTGTCAGTCAGTGAATGGGCTCAGGTGCTGGAGTCTGTGCTGAGACTGGACCTGCCCTGGAGGACTCTCCGTCCACACTTGACCCGTCTGGCACCAGATGGCAGTGTGGATTATCCGTCCTGCTTCGAGGACATGGGACCAGGGAATCCTCTGCCTCAGGTAAACGAGAACATTTAAGCAAGCTGAGTATTTACAATTACTAGAAATTATTTACTTGTGTGCATTGTACTATTTACTAGGTAAACATGCAAACTGAGCGTTGCAGTATTGATTCGGCAATAACAGGAAGATAATAGGAGAGCTTGAACACTGAAAGATGCAATATGAGCACAAATTTACACATTGTATTTTGCTTTATTTCTTCTGCATGAGGAGCAGCACCAAGCTTGAAATGTGTTACAATCCAGAGTAACTGCCGTCCAAGATTCATCAACCCCCTTTAAAATTCTAACTTTTTTTCCAATCTTTACCAAAATGCACTGGTACTCTTAGCAGTACAGTATTTCCTAGTACTGTAATATTGCACTTTGCCGCTGCTGATTAACACAAAAAGAGTTTGAGTTGACTACCATCTATCGGCTGTGTTTTCTTTTCTCCTTCTTGTTCTAGGTCGCTCCAAACTTGGCTGAAACTCTGTTCCGATACAGGACAGACATCGAGATAATATTCAACATAATAGACAAAGACCACTCAGGTTAGTAATGTATCTTTTTAAATACAATTCTCAGATGATTTGAAATGTATTACTCGGCATGAAGTCTGTGGGCGTTTTTTGCTCAGGTCTGATCTCCGCCGAGGAGTTTCGTCACACCTGGCGTCTTTTCAGTGCCCACCTGGGCGTCGACATCAACGACAGAGCCATTGATGACCTGGCGCGCAGTATCGACTTCAACAAGGACGGCAGTATCGACTTCACCGAGTTCCTGGAGGCCTTCAGAGTGGTGCACAAGCTGGACAGCAAGGATCAGCATCTTAGTGGGAAGATGGACGGAGAGAAGTGTTAGTGAAGGGAGGAATCTGAATACTAAATTGTGGAAGTCAATGATCATCATGTGGAACTTCATATCCTGATAAATGGGGAAAAAAATCCACCTCAAAATACTTGAGATTTGATGATGTACTTTATAGTACGGGGTCAAATTAGGGTCGAAAAGGTTTTGAGCTTGTAAAGTGATGTTCACACACACACACAAAAAAAATCCAAAGTTTGCAGTTGTAAATCAACCTTTGTAACCCTGTAAGATACATCTGCAGTTTGTACCTGTATAAAAAAAAAAGGATTTGTACTTTTAGAAAATATTTGTTTTTGTAAAAGTGCATGTGTAGAAAGCTTTTCTATTTGTTAAGGAAAGAGTGTGAATAAAATCTGTGCATTTGAGTGCTATTGTGAATGTCTGTTGGCAGATAAAAAAAATCAGTGCTCCAAAAAAGTCACAAGCAAAGACCCTGTTTTTACACCTGAATGTGACGATGCAGTCCAATCAGATGGCAGGTGTAAAGGCAGGGCGGGGCGTCCTGAAAGGTGAAGAGGGCACGGACTCTTCCACAACCCAGGCTTAGTTTGCATGCACACACAACACACTAAAGCCCCAGTGTGTAATTTTTCTGTGTTCATATCAGTCTGGCATCCTGCCCACTATAATTACCAAAGAGTGAGAGCACTTAAACAGACCCAGGCATCCTGTCAGCCTGAGGAAATAACAGGTTCAGTCATTTTTACAGAACACACACACACACACACACACACACGGAGAGAGAGAGAGTGATAGACAAGCAGGGTGGTCTTTTTTTTTTGTGCCAGGATATGATATCACTATCTGTCAACGGTAAGTGTTTAACTGCTTTCATGTGAAGCACTTTGTGTTGCATTAAGTGCATGAATTGTGCAATATAAATAAAATGTATTATCATTATCATAATTATACGTAAAATTGTGGCTATACAGGTAAAAAGAGCACCTCTCCTGACACCTCCTCATCCATCTGTCAGAATGTTTTACGTATCCACAGTTTCACATCCTTCTTCCTGCCATCTGTCTGTCCTGTCGTAATCCCAGAAAAGATCTCCCCTCCCCTCAATTTTCAACCTCTCCTACACCTCCCACTCCTTCTCTCTCTCAAAGCGCTTCTCTCCTCCTCTCCGCTCTCCGCTAAATCTAAAAGGTGTCTGTCATCCTGGGCAAGATATGGGGCCCCTGGCAGCACTGGTCGTTCTGCTCTGCATCTCCACTCCAGGTGAGTTCATTTTCATAGCTGCACGTTCGTAACGTGTCCTCGGACAACTGCAGGAACTCATTGTGCGACTTGTCCACAGCCAGAGCAGCTGAGGGATGCAGTGGTTTTAGACACCTGGAGAACGGGAGGACGTTTTTCCGTTACAGTGGACTGTTGGTGATCTTCCGCTGTCATCCTGGCTTCAAGCTCAGCGGGTACAAAACCAACAGCTGTGTGTCTGGACAGTGGTCCCGGGACCCGCCGGTCTGCGTCGGTGAGGAGCTCTTTTCATGAGAATGTACTGTAATTCATGTAATTATTTTTTTAAATAAAATATTAAGTTTATACTTCTGTTTGTGTCAACAGTTGTTTTCAGATGATAACCTTTTACGAATGTGTCTTTTATTCAAGTATATATGTACCACTTTTTTGTTATATTGCAGTACAAAATAGAGAAATTACAAGAATGTATAGCAAGACAACAACAAAGGCAACCGATGTCCCTGGTCAGACTCAAACTTATCACTTCCTGTGATATTCTCCCAATCTTTCAGGCTCCGGCTGCTCCAACCCGGGGCCGCTGACCCACGGCACGAGCAGCATGAATGAGGATGGCTCCTGGGCAGCATTCAGCTGTAACAGTGGCTTTCGCCTACACGGGCCCTCAATGTTATACTGTAAGGGCCACAGCTGGAATAGCACAAAGCCTGTATGCAAAGGTGAGTTGTTGTTTTTTTAAGTCCTATTAAAGCAATAGATTCACATTTTTTAGACAATACAAACATTTACTTTGGACTGACATATTTCTGTCAAAAAGCCAATGGGATTATATCCATTGGCTTTAGAATTATTGTAGAAAAGTAGATAAGTACATGTTTCGCTCAAGGTAATCCCACTCTTGGGATTTTTTTTTTAACCTTAAATACAATCGCCAGACGTAAAAAATCTAATGTTAGGCCATAAAGAAACTTCACTAAACCATTTGATTTCTTTTTCTTTCCCTGTTAGAGTTCGACATGATGACTTCAGTTTCAGGTGTCAGTGTCCAAAAGGCAAACACCAACCAGAACCTTCCGGCTGCCGCAGTCCCGAAGACCCAGCAGCAATCCCACTACGACACCGTGGCTAACACACCCTCCAAGGAAGCCCGCCTCAAATTTGGCTCGTTGTCTGGTATGCCGTCACAAATGTCCAACAGTGAGACGAATAAAGTGACAGACCCAAAAGTCCAGCTGCAGCAGCGGCACATTGAGTTTCCCGGCTTTAAGGTCAAAGGTGGGGAACGAGAGGCTCCTCGTGAGGCTCGACCTCTGGGGGCAAATGAAGCCCAAGGACTGGGAACGGGAACAGGGAGGCACGGCACCGAGGCAAAAGCTTCAGACAGGAAATCACAGAAGGTGGACAAAGATACAGAAAGTTTTGCCTCTGCATTACATCTGTTTACTGCGATCTCCTCCACCTCGTCGTTAGTGTCAGCAACAGGGCGACCAGTATCTTCCCCTCCGTCATTTCCAACATGGCAAACAACGGCAATCATTAAGCATGCTTTCCCAACCGAGGTCAGATTCGGACAACCTGTCCCAATCCAGGACTATGTGACTCCCTCTGGGGTGCTGACAGGCACTTCAAAGACTGCAGATGAAGACCGCCGGGCTGCAACTGGCGTCCAGTATCCTTCTGCGTCTCAAACTAACAGTTCTTCCCCCACTTCCTCTCCTGCTTCGTCTGCACCCTCTTCATCATCGCCCCCTCCCTCCTGGTCTGCCTCGACGTCCTCACGTCCCATCTCCACCACCCAGTCCAATATGCCAACGCCGGATGTCGCCCTTCCATCAAACACCTCCGTCACCAGAGGGGCAAGTCCTCACCGGGCTGACGACGTCACGACGAACACCGCCTCCGCACCGCCGCCGCTGTTTCCGCGCCTCAGCAGACGACCTGTGTGCCCGTATCCACCCGTGCCCGTTGGCGGGACCTTCTTCTTCTTCCGTAATGTAGAGAATCCCGGTCCCAGAGCGTACAGACATTACATACAGTACACCTGCTACCCTGGTTACACCCTGGCTCGTGGAGACGTACACAGCTACTGCCAACAGGGGGGCACCTGGAGCGGAGTCACGCCCGTTTGTCTGGGTACGTGGTGCTGCCGCCTCACAACTTACTGCGTCATTTGATTCAGTTGAAAATCCTGCAGTTGTGCTTGTTGACAAGGAAAGACGGGGGACAAGAGAACACGCAAGATATTGATTTGGCGATATTCTGCCCAAAAGTAGTCAATAGCAGGCTTGTGACTGTTTGTATTAAGTCAAGGCATCATTGGCTTGTGCCAGTCCTGTTTTCTGTGTTAAGTCTAGGAGCTAATGATTATTTTCAAAACACAACGAATTTGACAAGTAATTTCTATATTAATTCAACGTTTGGTTTTCAAAAAGAACCCAGAACATCGTCACATTTGAGAGGCTGGAACTTGGAAATATTTGGTATTTAAAAATAATTTTCTTAAATTGTTAAAGATAACCTGGTACCAGTTTTTTAACCATGCAACTGTGCGGGAATATTTGCTAGTTTTCCATGCTCTCTGTAATGGTAAACACAATATATTTTGATTTTTAATACAACAAAGTAAGTGGGGTTTTTTTGTAGTTTCTCATTATTTTCTAATATTTTATACACAGAAAATCAGTCGATCATTGAAGAAAGTGTCAGATCATGATAATGAAAACAATTGTTGGTTGCAGCCTTATAGTACACACTAGTACTACATTGTTGGCGGCCCTATTTGACAGAAATAATTAGAGCTATTTGATGAACCACAAATAAGCTCCATTATGAATTAAAACAATGAAGGTCTTGAAATTAGATTTTTAACTCAGGGTCCATACTCAAGACCAGGGCCACAGTTGTACTTCAGTCATTATTTGAACTGCCTGGGCAGTTGCCCGCTTGGTGATCCGACCTTGACCCTGAACTGATCCGTCCTCACTGTTTGCTTCCAGAGTTGACAC
This sequence comes from Scophthalmus maximus, assembly GCF_022379125.1. NCBI lineage: Eukaryota > Metazoa > Chordata > Actinopteri > Pleuronectiformes > Scophthalmidae > Scophthalmus > Scophthalmus maximus. Next base: position 7,649,118 of record NC_061518.1, read on the forward strand.
CATGCTCAGTGAACAGCGGAGGCTGTTCCCAGCTGTGCTCTCACTCCCAACACTACAACCAGAGCTCCGACCGGACCCAGATCGGAACTCGGTGCCACTGCAGACCTGGGTTCACTCTGCTGGATGACGGGCAAACGTGTCGAGGTGAGCACATGACTGTTTTCACTGCGACTGTAACATTCCTCCTTAATTCCTCTGTGGACGCCCTCAACTCTCCCCAGCTACATCACAGCGTGCACCGGGGCACGTTGCAGCACGACGAGGGAATCTGCTTCACGTTTTTGTCCGTTTGATGTTTCGCGGCTCACAGATGAGCTGTGAAATTTATGGCTTCAGGGTCACCACTTAGGAAGCCTGACATTTACTTACTGTATAGGTTACGTGTGCCCCGCTCACAGGCAACCTGTCATTCGTGAGAGCCATCAGTGCATGGTGGAGATACTTTTTATCAGTGTGCACATTGACAGATGCAGGTGCTGTCCAGGGATCCTTGTATGATTATAGTTTAGTTCTGGCCTAAGAATTCCACCGCAGTGAAATAAGTCTTGTAAACATTCCTGTCTGACAGAATGTGCAGGTCCTCATTTCAGAAGGTGCCGCTCTGTCCACGTTGACGTCTATTAGTAGAGATCGGTCAGAAAATTTGAAATATGACCATTGGCACAGAAAAAAGGTCAACGGAGAAACGTCAAGCTGCGGAAATGGTGGTTTCCTCGATGGAAAGGGCCACGCAAAAGGAATACAAGGGCAGAGCCGATACACAAGCTTTCTGCATGTCCTTGTTTCCTGTCTCTGAAGAGTAGGAAGTCAGACAACATCTGTGTGATGGTTTGCTCATTACAGAGGGAGATGACTACCTTTCATCTGGAGTGGAGCCTGGATGTTGTGTTGTCAAATTGACTGTGTGCATGACCAGACCTCCTCCTGCCTAGGTGTGTGTGGCTGCTGTGTGTATTTACATATTTGTTTCTGTTTATGTCATTTTCCGTCAGAGTGGGTTTTTTCTACATCATTCTCCATCTTTCCAGATGTGGATGAGTGCTCGATGAGTGCTCGCCGCCTGCAGCTGTAACAGGCTGTGTGTGTTAGGTTGTGTTAACACTACTGGGAGCTTCCACTGCCAGCGTTCTGCAGGGGCACTTGCTAAATGTTACTGTGAACTGTATGCGTTGCTCCTTTTAGCCATGCAAGCAGCATCTACCATCGATCAGATGGATTGGCACAAAAGTTGCTGCAAACATGATTCCCAGCCAATCAGTCGATGACTTTGGTGATGCTTGGACTATTCAAATAGTGGAACCACGAGGTTCCAACAAGGTTGTTTGTTTTGTGAAATGTCTCAGCAACTTTTGGATGTGGACCGTCAAGAAATACACACATTCACTAAAACACACACATCCCCTGACTTTTCATATTGCACCATCATCAGGTTGACTTATCTGTTTTTCCGACTAAATATCAGAACGCTGAACCACAATGCTCTCAGCTATGCTACTAAGAAAATATTAGCATTATCTTATCCCAAAAAACTTGATGTGGATCAGAATCATTACACATTTTGAAACCAAATAATTACAGGAAAAACTTGTTTGGTATATTACCTACATGACATTTAGGGTTAATTTTGATTTGATGTTAATAGACAATTATTTAAAATGTCCTTTTTTGAATGAAAGTGGTCAGCCCCTTTATTGCAAACTTTCTGCCTATGCCTCTTGCACTTTTTATAATTGCCATCTTCTCCAGATATAGATGAGTGTGCAGTTAATCGGGGGCATGGGCCGTGTATGGAGCGGTGCCACAACTCACCAGGATCCTACCGCTGCTCCTGCACATATGGACACATCTTAGCCGGGGATGGACACAGCTGCATCCCCGAGTGTCCACCTGGATACAGGAAGCAACCAACAACACCCGAGAATTCAACCGCAGAAGCTCTTAAGGAAGAGTGTGTAGGTAGGGAAAAATAGAAAGAAAGAAAAAGGTATACCATGTATGTCCCTATATTTCTGAAATAAAATTTTGAAAAGCCTGAGGTTACTGTTTTTGTCCACAGACATAAATGAGTGCCAGGGGGAGAGTGTGTGTGAGTGGCAGTGTGTCAACTTGCCAGGATCTCACCGCTGCATCTGCCCCAGAGGATACACACTCCAAAGAGACGGGCAACGCTGCAAGGGTCAGTGCAGGCAACCACACTCATGCATATGGTTAACAGTATATAGTGTATGGTACGTGGGATATTTTCATATGAGCCTTTGTCTCTGTGGTGGCAAGAAGTCAGCAATAACACGTGATGGAAACTATTTATTTTTAAACAAAGTTTTCTTTTTCCAAGTGATTAGGGGATTTTATGTTGTACATTAATGATAAAAAGTAATCTTTTTATATTCTTAACGTTATAAATCTTGATATATAGGCTAATCTACAAAAACAAAAGTCTTGATTATTTGCTCAAATGACCTTTGTTTACATTAGATCGAGGGATGCGACCACAGGACATTGTGGTTGGCATTCAATAATTTTTCTGTGCGTTAACCCAATCAAACCTTAACCACAGTGGTGTCTGAAAACACTCATATGGATCATTTTTGTAATGGTCATTTGTGTGTCTTGTTAGACAGGAAATGTAAATATCATTATTAAAGTGGGGGGAAAAAATCTCTTCCTCTCCTGCAGACATTAATGAGTGCAGCCGGAAGAAAGGAGGTTGTTCCCACCTGTGTGTGAACGTAAAAGGTGGATATAAATGTGCCTGCCCGGCCTCCCATCGCCTCTCCCCTTACAGCTGGAAGAAATGTGTCCCGAGGAAAACAGCGCACCCTGCTGGCTGAGCTGGAAAGCGCAGAAGATGTAAGAGTCTTTTCTTCTTCGCACAGACTGTGATGATCAAGTAGTTTAAGAGGGGAAATGTTACAGTTCAACCAGACATTAGACTTGAATGTGTATGTAGCATTGTAAAACCCAATGTAAAAAAAGTGCATATAAAGATATCATTTTTCAATATAGTACTCTTTCTTATTCTGTTTTTCCTTATATAAGATCCATAGTAGATAACAAACCTGTAAGGATTAGTTTCTGAATGACTTTAATATTGTATGAACATGAAAATGTCATAATAAACACCTTGCTGATAGAAATGAAGGGCAACGACATTGTTAAAATAGATGAACAGATCTCTCAATGTTAAATAGTTTACTTGCATAATGTCTTATAATAGTAAAATAATTATAATCATATTTTAAAATATCTTTATTTTACTGTTATTGGTTTTATGTAAATGTAAATATTTCAGGGTTAGATTTAACATTAAAATATATCAACATTTTACTATGTTTTCTGCTGTTTTGCTTTCAACATCAAAGCATATATGGAGAGAGAAATCATATATTGTGTATATTCAGTTTATAAAACTACACAACAAAACCCTCAATACCTTAAACTTAAAAGATTCGCCTCATTAGTAACGAAAGTTTGGGAGTGACAATCATGCACATCTGCAAGGACATAAACATACAGGCATTCAAAGCTATTCAAAACTATGATTATTGTGCCCCTTACACAAATATTTATACAGGAAGTGTCAGTAAAATCAGCACTGAATTATTAGGTCTGTAGTATTCCTTAATATGTAAATTAAGCAATACTACCAGAGGTAAATATTTGTGTTAATTCCCTTCCACAAATTAGTCATTTGTGGGAGGGAAATTACTAATTACAATTGAACAATACATTTTTATAACACTAAACACAGATCAAACTAAATGGTAATGGAGGCAGAAGATAGAAGTACAAATTATTGGTTTGTGAGGAATGTGTGAAGAAATTAGGAAAATGTTGACTCTGATAACCGCTGGGCATATGAACAGTTTACATTATATTCTCACAAACAACACCAAGTACACTAAGAGGTTTGTATATCTCTGTCAGACTTGAGTTTAAATAAAATGCATGTCAGTAAGTTCTGTAAACGTACATCTGAATAGCATGTTTATAATAATAAATAAGTTCACAGTGTGGACCCCAAAGAGAAAATAAATTTGTATATAATAATATGCAACCAGCTGCCAAGGATATGACGTCACATTAATGTGAGAGAGCTATTGAGTTCATTCACTGGTTATTGAGTAAATACTTCCAAGCACCTCACGGATCGTATGAGCTGATACTGCCTTTGACCTATGAGAGTCTTTCTCCAAGTTCACTGCATCAGGCAGCTGGAACTTGGCAGGAAATCCTGGACGTAAGTGATCGCTGCCTTGGACAGATACGTCATGGTTCCATAGATGCCACTGGGGGCGCTATCGTAGAAAAAGTTGCAGATCCCGGTCGCCGGATCCTTCTCCAGGAAATAATCACTGGCACTGTGAGATTTCTGGGTAGAAAAGGGTGAACAAGCAATAAATGAAAATCACGTCACACTGAAAATGCATCTGTTGCCATCATTTGTCGCCGGCAGTAGTAGTACCTGGTCGTTGAGGAAGAGGTCATTGGCCAAATGCAGGATGCGGTCCACATAGATGATGCCACCGATGCTGTTCACGTCCACGTCGGCTACCAGGCCGAGAACCATCACGGTCTCGACAAGCAGCTGCCGGTACTCTGGCTGGGGGACGTGGTTCAGGACGGACTCCACCTGCACCGCAAACTTGATTTCTCCTTCTGTCATCTACACAGAGAACAGAATTCAACACACCCACGCGCACACAAAGCACAATCGGAGAGTCGTGAAAGCGGCATTAGCTGCAAGTCTGCGAGATGCTACCTCTCTTGTGGTTGAAGAAGGCAGCACGTATCCATCGATGGACAGCCCGTGGCACTTCTGCAGGATCTTCCAGACCTTCTGGTAGAAACCCACCGGTACTCTGTTGATGGCTCCATCCAGCCTGCGTCTCCTCAGCCACTGGCCCTGCCTCTCCTCCCACTGCAGCTGTCCGTCCGCCGGACCAGGGCCCACTGGGGACAGGATTCCACTGGGGGTGGAGGGGCTGCTGCAGCGCTGTGGTGCCAGAACAGAAAAAGATGCTGTTAGAAAATGTAGTGGAGCAAAATCAGCGCAGTGCACTGACCTTATCTCCAATAATTTGTGCAATAATTGATGTATTCCTCACACACACCGTTGCACTTGTCAGTAGTGTTTGCAGTTTTTTTTTTCCCTCACCACTTAACTTCTCAATTAACTATTGAAGCAACTTGAAGTCTTCAGACCAAAGCAACTCCGACTCAAGAAACATCACTTGAAGGAATTTATGGATTTCCAACATAAGGAGTCAGACAATTCCCCTTGAAGACGATAATTAGGAGCTTTAAATTTGAATTTAATCGATCCGCCTACTACTCAGCCCCTGACTGCAGACTCCGGCTTTTGACTGGTGGAGGTGAACTGAGACTTTTTACAAGACACAATTTACTGACAAGAGTAACTGCATACACAGGTTTTGTCACATCAAAAACTATCTCACACACAAAATGAAAAGTTTAAAATGTATCTATTTCATGCAGTCCATGTAATTAGTCATGCTCTTTCAATTGAAATTACAAGACACACAAGCCGATGTATTAGAGGACAAGGCTGGTGTCATTCTGTGTTTCAGTGTTTTTTAATTACTTTAAAAGTAAAACAAATTGAAGGATTTTATTTTACTTTACTGACAAGTCCTATCTGTGTAGCGTCGGCCTGATACAATAATTCCTTTATTAAGTAATACATCACTTTTCAAAACAAAGTCACAAAGTGCTGTACATGGATTTCAAATATTGAGAACAAGAAATTTGGCAATAGGTAGAGTAAATAGGAATGCAGCTGACGTATCGCTTTAGAATGATAAAGAATTATCTACACCAGATTTTTTATTTATTTATGTATTTTCTCATTTATGGCACCTTGTGCTACTTTCTGTCTTTCTTATGTTTATCAGTAGTTTTGTATAGTAATGGAGTTCTATGGCACTGACACAAGCCACATCAGTACTTTGAATACATGGATAATACTTGCTTGTAGATTTGAGTCTCTTTAGGACAATTGTTGACAATGATTAAAAAAGCACCAGCTTTATCCTTAAATGCAGCAAAGCACATTGAATCTGTTAGCGACGCCCTGCAGGACAAACCCAGATCATTTGAAGCAGATGAGGTGACATGGTTTACCGTGGAGCGAGGAGAAGTGACATTGCTACTTAAGGAGAAACCACCGCTGACGATCTACACATGGATATGGATGACAGATGACAGAGAGGGCAGATTGAGATGGGTCACATGGTTCTCATACTATGACGACGACGCTGCAGCCGCACAGAGCGTAATGTCAGAATCTGTGAAGTAAAGAGTGTAATTCAGCTCAAACACAAAAAGACAGGACTGCTCCCAAATGAAACATGATGACATGTTGTCACGACATGAGGCTGCGCTGAATAGCAACTTAATGAATCTCTGAAATGGTCCAAAAGCTCATGAATTTGGAAAAAAAACTTCCTTCAAGAAAAACACAATTACTGTGTGTGAAGTGAAAAACGCTCCGGCTATGGAGGGCGCTGTGGCTCATGAAATGTTACGAGCAGGTTTCAGCCGACAGTTCGGTTGTTGTTGAGACTGAGGTTAGAAACAGTCACATGCTTGATATTATCAAATCCAACCCACACTGAGAGGCCGAGAGTCGTCCAGCTGCAACCAGAAGCAACAACACTGTTATTCTGTTCATTCATAGACAGATAGATAGATAGATAGATAGATGGATAGATAGATAGATAGATAGATAGATAGATAGATAGATAGACTCTAGATATATAGATAGATAGATAGATAGATAGATAGACTCTAGATATATAGATAGATAGATAGATAGATAGATAGACTCTAGATATATAGATAGATAGATAGATATATAGATAGATAGATAGACTCTAGATATATAGATAGATAGATAGATAGACTCTAGATATATAGATAGATAGATAGATAGATAGATAGATAGATAGATAGTATAAGAGCATATTTACTATCCAGTGTTCCACTTGTGCTTCCCACCTGCTTTATCTCACTCTTCAGTTTGTGTATTCCTGTGCGTTCGGTCTTGGTGGCACCAGTGTGGCCTAATTCATGGATGGAGATGGCCGGACTGGCGGCCGTCGACTGGATTGGGCGCACTGATGAAAAGAGACAAGCGCGATGAATGAAAAAAAGACACAACACTTATACTTTTTTTTTCATTTGATCTGCTATGGGTGTTCTTTCCCTACATGGAGAAACGACCGGGTCAAGCAGACCTAGGTGGAATTTTTAATGGTGATCGCATCTCCATTTGCCAGAACCATCAAATAGTTGTACGGATATTTCAGTCTGGACAAAAGTGGTGGACTGACTGACAGAGCGGCACTTGTAGCGTGGCTGAAACTATCAAATTCACTGGTCCTTGCCACAGCTGCTCCAGCTACGATGCCAGCGCTTCTTTGCTTTCCTTCTCTAAATATTTCTCAGCCCTTTTGATTCTGGCTCATTATGACCTTTTTCATTGCCTAATTTCTTCTCACTCAAACTCACTGCTCCTCTCAACCCCAAATTCTTTGCCACTGAGGATGTGATGCAGGAGGCTCTTCATGTCGAATGGACTCAGACTCATCAAGCTCTCAGATGCCTCCTCCCCTAAAAAAAAAAAAAGGGTTACATGTTGTTTTGTTTTTTGAATTTTTTTCTGTGCAGGGTGATTCATATTTGTTCACAGTTGTGTGTAAGCACGCTGCGTTCTCCTACCGGAACAGTGCAGACTGCGAGCCAGCTCAGTGGCCATCACCTGCATGATGAGGCCTATCCTGAGTCGCAGCATGTCCCCGAACAGAGCAGGCTGGGAGCGCACGTACATGGCGAGATAGACCATGATTTCCTGTACGACAAACACGCACAGTTCACGGGTGTTGGCGCAGCGTCTGATAAAAGTCCCGCGGCGGTCCAAAAGGCTGAAGACTCACCTGAGTGAGTACAGCGATACTGATGTCCTGGCCGCTGGCTTCATAGATGAGAGTGTTCAACTCATCGGGAGGAAGTGGCCTGAGAAGAAACAGTGAGCAGGAGAAGTTCAAAAACCTTAATGTGATCACAAAATACCTTCAGCCACACCCGTTGTTACTAAGACTTACACAGTGATGACTCTTTCCCTGGGTTCAGGAGGTAGACCCACGGTCAGGTGCTTGTGATGGGAAATAAGATCTGTGCAGGCCTGAGGAACAGACAAGTACAGGTGGAATGAAATAATAAATATAATAAATTCTGTAGCGGAGACTCTTTTTAGCCTTTACCCCAGTTTGAAGATGCTAAGTTATTTCGCAGGTATTCATCACTGAGTAATGAGGTCAGTGTTTTATGATGCAGTTCTTTTTAAGTAGAAGATGATGTTAGAGTCATCTCTTTATTTTGATATGTGTATATTCTTCATGATCATCACAAGACAAAAAATGCGTATGTTGAGATGAGACGAAGAGGGTGAGCTGCCAAATGCAGGCCGCTACACGCTGAATTGAATTTTGATTGAATTGAATCACCATTTTATTCAGCCATCATCACACGTGTAACAATATGGACAGTGTTTCACAAAGTGTGAACAGTCTTTGTCTCAAGTCGGGACTGAACAGGCCCAGGCAGAAGCAAAATGCTTATACATGCCTGCCCACCTCATGCACATCCGTACAGTTCTGTATCAGGTCTCAAACCTTAAAAAAGTTGTGTACACAGAGTTATTTAGAGGCAACTGTATGTTGAGATGACTCTCTAACTAGCTCCTAAACCACTCTGTTGTCTGCTGAGATTTTTAAAAAAATGTGTATCACTTCTCACTCACCTCAGCGAGGACCTCCACTCTCTTGCGTAGTATTCCCGAGGTGTACCTGATGACACCCCACTCTTTGCAGGCTCCAGCTTGTACATAGAGCTCTTCTAACAGTGAACGCACGCTGATCCCACCCTGCCCAGGACCTGACAGCTCCACCAGCCAATCAGCTCCTCTGGGGGGGGGGGGGGGGGGGGGGGGGGCAAAACACGTTATTCATATGTAAGTGTGCCAAAAGCTACCGTTAATCTGTGCGCGATAGCTCGTAGTTGTCTCTATGCCCGTACTTCATCACGTAGAGAATGTAGAGGACGTCCGCCTGGTCCTGCAGAGTGGGACACTCTTTCAGCTGCCTCACCAACGCCGCAAAGTCGGTGTTGCCCTGAGCGTCCCGAGGCAGGTGCAGGTCGGCCACACTGTGGGGCTTGTGAGGGATTGGCGGTTATAAGACAAATCCACTTCAGAGTAAAAGTGGAATCACAACAAAAAACAAGGTTGCCTGCGTGAGGAAGGAATCCGCGACGCCCTACCTTGTGCTGCCTTGCATGTGAGCCATGCTGAGGATGAGGAACATCGAGAAGGTTGAGAGATTTGCGGTGTTGGTTCTTGATAGGAGCCACAGGTAGATACATGGAAGACTCTGAAACACACGCATTAATAAAAAATAATGCCATTAAAATGTTTTATTTTACATTAAAATTTCTGCTGTATGTACTTTGTGTAAGTTGTTCTTTCATCTATCGCTAAATATCTCCTGCATTCATAATAAGCTTTTTGAAGGAGTGAAAGCCGAGCAAGAGGTTTCACATTTGAGGAAAACATTTGAACTACTGGGGCTACTGTCAATATTACAAATTGGTATGTTATTAATTTCTTGAGTGTTGATTATAATAGAAGATCTAGGTGAAGATTGTATATTTTGGTATTTATCTAATATGTCTTTGTCCATGCAATCTATATGTTACAAACTATTGAAGAAAATAATAAAGCTGCAAAAGCTGGTATAGCTTAGTGGGTTACACCGCCGACTTTGGTACAGAAGGTTGGAGTTTTCGATTCATTCAATTCTTAAAGGATGACTCACTGGGTATGTTCAGGCCCTGCACCTGGGCCATGAGAGACAGAATGTCTCTTGTGGTGTGTTCGGCACTGAAGACGTGGTGATGCCCCCTCTGGATGGGAGGAAGGTGGCTCTTGGTGTTGGTGCTGTGGAGGAGCTGCGTGAGGTACTGGTCAAACATGTCTTCCGAGCCCTCTGGAGTTTTAAATACACATACTCCACATTTAGTAACAGCACAAATTTACAAATCAAATAGGGCTGAAAGGGAACACACACACACACTCTTCATTCATCACTAACTACCTGAGGGACCAGATTTGTGATATTCTCCATATTCGTCCCCAAAGTCGTCCTCGTCTTCATCCTCCAGTAGGCTGTCGTCGTTCTCTTCGTCCAGGAAACTGAGGCGAGTGTGGAACGAAGTTGTCTGGAAACTGGAGAGGTCGGACATCTGCACCCTGTAGTAACATCCCCCCAAAATAACCACAACAGACTGTTACAGTAAAGAGGCTAATGGGTATCTAAATAGACATGAACACATTTGTAGAACATTCTATTTACAGTAATTACAGATGGCAACAGACCTCGCTCCAGCAAAATAGCCATCCTGTAGTTTCCTGAGGGTTGCTAGGATACATGGATCAATCGCATCTCCATCTTCAACTGGACATAAAAAGACAATTTTCAGTGCAGTGTAATTAATTGATTAAATGTCCGACAACTCAGGTTTTGTGCGTTTCAGTACACTAACTGCTACAAGTGATCGGAGCCTCATTACCCAGCATGCTGCGGGTGATGGGGAAAGTGAGCGTGGGTCGTCCTGTCATCCTCCAGCAAGAGGAGAGGTAGGCCAGCTCGGTCCGTAACATCTCCACAATCATCTGGTTGTCCAGTGCCAGGTAGAAATGGTGCTGATCCAGAAACTGGGCAGTGATCAGACAATGGAAGAAGAGAGAAAAAGAAACCGAAGTATTAAATGTTAATATTTATCACCTACTCCTTGTTTTGATTTTGAACATCTCCAGCTTCTTTTACCTGGGGGCAGAATATATAGAAGCGATTTCTGATCTCGTAAAATTTGGATGTTCCTAGGACTCCAATGTGTCTGTGGGGCCTCCCACTCAAATTCAGTTTCTTGCAGTTCCCTGTGGCAATGACACAGGATGTTACAAAGATAAACACACACACACACACACACACACACACACACACACACACACACACACACACACACACACACACACACACACACACACACACACACGACCTTTACACTAGTGTTTGGTGCTCATTTACCCAGTCTGACGTAGACATGGCTCAAGATGCGAGCAGGCATGACCCTGATAGGCAAAACTTCTGACATCGTCTGGACCGTTATCCCATGATCACATAACAGCTCCTGGATCTCCTCCGACTCAGCAAGAACACAAACTGACACAGAAATACATTGCCTTTAGGGAACTGACATGTTTTTAGCCATAACTCAAAAAAGCAGGAACCTATTATGAAGAAAAAAAAATCACACAAATGTCTAATTGGATAAAAATTCTGGAAAAGCACTTTTCTGGGTTTTATTCAATGCCAGAACTCAGGAACAGAAGAGACAATATTCCCTGGTACTTGACATGAAGGTTTAAGACCACAATGTGGTAAATCTGGTTTATATCCAACTCCGGATTTGTATTTCTGATTTTCCTCAAACTATTCATCGATCACCAACCTTGTACCACGACATCTGGCTTGAAGTTTGTAGAGAATCTCCTGTTGAGAGGATCTATCTCTCCTGGTGCTAAAAACCCCTTATAGTCGGAAAAAGGAGAGACAGGGACAGAGAAGGGGAATTATCACGTTTTTTTATCCTCAATTACAACATAAAATTCACATTATTCCTGATTTGTGACAGTCACAGTAAAAACAGAGCGGTGCAAAGTGTTCATCTGAAGGACCCTGAGTACCTCAGCCAGAAGACAGCCCAAGATGTAGAGCGACTGTCCCCACATGTGCGGCAGCTGCCCCATTGCCACTCTGTCCACCGAGTGAGGACTGCTGTACTCCTCCTCCACCTGGAAGAGGCGAAATGTGTTATTAGGTTGCCTGATTGTACAGGTACAGTGTGACGGATATGACAAGCATTTTTAGTCCGGATGTTCACTGATGTTAAATAATCTTTGGGTAGACCTGAAACAAACTAATGAAAAAGACAAAAAAAAACATAGACTAGAGATTAGAAACGTGAGAGAAGGTTTTGAAGATGAAGACTGAGAGTCCACAGTAGAGGTAGTTGCCCTTTGAGGCTTCAAACAGGATTTAACGTGATTCACAGAAGATATCGCCACTGCCGGCAGCAGAACAAATTCATTTTAGACCTGTAAGAGCATTGTGCTGAAAAAGAACCTTCCAGGAGCAGAAAGTTTTCTTCTTCTTCATGTATGTGCTTGTATGCTCAAATTTGCTGCCAAAATTTAAACTTTTTTAATTCTAACAAAATCAACACAAGAAGCAAACAACAAAAGAAACCGCAATTTATACAATCTCTTCAAACTACTTCATGGAAAACACAAAATAAAAATCAAAAAATATTTAATTTCATGTTTTTATAATGGTACTTTAGATTTTTGTTGTTTGGGGTTTAGAATAGAATAGAATTAGAATATGGCTTGAACTGCCACATCTTTCTTCTTCTAGAGGTGGGATACCTTGTCACGTGGTACAGAATAAAGTTCAGGCACCAGTTTGATGCCGTTCTTCCCTCTGATCAAGATGCCTTCCAGTGCATCGCGGTACTCCTGCACCTGTGCAAAGCACAGGGTGATGCGGTTACAATTTAAAATCTGCAGCACAGGTCGAGTGACTCCATGACCGCGTGGATAAAGTCATGCTCATGGCACCAGTGCACTTGGCTTTATTACCTGCACTTGGTCTCCGGCAAAGATACCGTCCAGGATGAGGTAGGTCCAGAACACGGGCCATTCACATTCGATGTTCTCAAACAGCTTGAGCTCGGCAGGATCGTAGTGCAGCCGAGATGGATCCTGGTGAGACAACAGCTGGGAGCTTGAACCAGATCACACACAATGCTCTTAAATACCGGTAAATCATCGTAACCTCCAGTGAAACAGTGCACCTTTTCTCTCATCACTTAATTTAGTTGTTGAGCGTTTATCTGAAACACCAACACTATTCTTTCCCTCTCAACAATCCCTGTCTCTGATGCATGTTCTCTACACTACAGCGGGTAAATACAATATAAACTCCAGCTTTCACATTTTCAATATGCAGAATATCTTACCTCTTTGGGACAACGGTATCCATCCCTGATGAAGCGGCAGCAGCCAAAGCGACCCTTAAATGATACGAAAGAGAAAAAAAATATCAGCATGCTGACCGACTTACATATACTGTATGTACAAAGAAAAACTATCGGGTGAAATACACAGTTGTGTACTGTTTCTGTGGTCGTCCTATCTGTGCGTCTCTATCTCAGACTGTACCTGCAGTTTGCTTATGATTTCTGACTTGGTGATGGCCACCAGTTCAGGATCCTCAACAGCAAAGGCGGGGTAGGAAATGACCGACAGAAGACCAGCGTCTATCTCCTTTGACGTGGAAGCTCTCGGCAGCATGGAGCACAGGATGGACTGAGGGAAATCGCACAGACAATACTGGGCTAAAGAACAAAACAGAGATGAGCAGGGATATGCTGAGATGACTGGAGGGAAAGCCTGAGGTACCTGACAATGTTCCACATCATCAGGCAAAACATGGATGACTGACTTCGGTCCTCCGTGGGCGCCAAAAAGATCCAGCTCATCTATGGCCTCCAGAGCTGCCTGCAACAACGCCCCCGACGCCATGAAGAAACACGTTACACGACACTTTCTCCTCTTTTGGTTTAAGATGTTTTGTGCATCATGAATGCTGACGATAATAAATGGAATCTGTACCTTAGCCATTCCTATGGAGCTGCCATTGAGCTCGGGGATCCCCTGGTTGGTCTTGTCCCCTCGCTCCCACATCCCATAGTCCTACAGGGGGAGAAAGGTTGTGGCACGATTTCTGAACACTTTCTACTGTCTCTAAACTCTGCTGATTTCTCATCACTGTGGCTCTGGGCATCAACAAGTATTTAGCATTGTACTGCATCAGATTCACAATGAGGGGTTTATATAAATCAATGCAACAGAACCATAAATATCAACTTTCTTTTACCCCCACCAAGGAGGTTATGTTTTCGTTGCCATTCGTCTGTCAGCAAGGTTATTCAAAATCTATCAAACCAATATTCCTGAAATTTTGTGTAGGGGTGGGACAAACCCCAATAAAAAATCCATGAAATTTTGGAGCAGATCCGGATAAATGGGCAAATTCACAATTTTCTCCCTACTTTTTTAACTTGGCGAGATTCTTTTCCAATACCTACAGTATAATTGGCGTTACATTAAACTCGACAGCCTAAAATCCTACCTGAGATTTGTGTGTGTTTTGCTTAACCATTCCTCTGATCGTTTCTTCTCTCAACTTCGAACTCTTTGCTCTCTAGAAACCACCCTCCAGAACCTCTGAAAATGTTACTCACCGCCACTTTGTAGGCAGCTTCTATGTAGAAGACCAGGTTTTGGATAAAGGCCACCTCATCCAGGTTTGAGATGATACGAAGACCTGCGCGATAACGTCACACACTCAGCAAACCTACTCATGTACAGTGTCGTGTGCTGCTTAATGAACTCGTGTTCCGAGGACTTGATCCACTGCTCGCCAGCGAGGAAAGAACCCATGCCTACGGTACGTGTGGCATCTTTAAAAACCAAACCTTCTTTTTCTAAACAATTCACTCAGACACATAGGAAAGGCACCACTGCTGTACCTGAAGCCGTCATCTCTGCCAGCATCAGCAGGTAAATGGAGGTGGCATCCACCTGGAGATGCCCCCACTGGTCGTCCCCGACCACCGTGGCACAGGTGGGAGTGTCATACTTGGCATGCAGGCAATCTGTTGTACTCTGGGTGTGTTTGAACTCCTCCACCTTGGCCACCTGGAAACACATGAACATGCGAATACGCATGATAAATACATGCACCAACAGACGGCTCTGTGGTGTTTGTCTGAGACAGAAGGGACCACAAAGGGATGAGGGATGCAAACTCTGAATCCTGAATAGTATTCGTTTTATTTAATTTCAAATATTGTAAAGTATTTTGGGGAATAGAAAAGCACAAAGAATGTCAGAAGAGAGAGATGGGGGATGACCAGGTCACCAGCCAAACGTGAACTGGCCCCAGAAAGGCATAAGATTTTCAAACTGCCTTATATAGGTTTCCTGAGAAGTCCGTAGGGCAAAATCATAATTATTTGTATTATTTATTATTGATTATTATCTATTTATTATTTTCTGGATCAATCAGTTACACATTTGATCAATCATATGTCCTCCCCCAATTTACCTTGGTGGTGTTTTGTTTTGTCCAGTGATCAGTCCAAAACCCAAACACATCAAGTTTACTGTCATAGAATAAGATGACTGAAACCAGAAAACATTCACATTTAAAAAAGCTAAAACTGCTAAATTTTCAACAAAGCTTCTTGAAGAATTAATTAATGAAATGAATCGCTTATCAAATTAGTTGCCAGAATTTTTTCTGTGATCAATCTCATAATTCTTGCAACTTTAGAATTTATTGGATATTTTATTTCACCTAAGACTGTGCAACAGACAGTTTTCTGTCTAAAGAACAGATAAACAAGCATTAAATCACTTATCAGATCAATCTGAAGTAGTGTATTAAATGCAAACATGAATCACACTTATTCTCCACATCCCGTTTTATGTCACATGCAGGACATAACGTTGGCATGGAACAGAGCGATCTGTTAGGTTTCTGATCGCCACCTGCTGTTTTCAACTCCTCAACATCCCCAGTGAGTCTCAAGAATCATTTATTCGGGACAACTAATGATGATATTCATGTGATCCAATTTCAAATAAATAAATAAATAATAAATATCTCGCAGCAGAGGATAATGCCTCTTTGCTTTATGGCTCCCTGAGCGCTGCAGCATTTTAACACTCCACTGTGAATTTGGCATCTTCATCACATTTCCAGTAGTGTAGTGATGACCTATCTTACTGCCACTTTCACAAATATCTTCATTATTTTTGTTTTCTGATTAACAACCCATGTAATGCAGATAGTAGCAGACTGTGGCCAGAAACCAGGGTATGCTGTTTACATATAACACTGTTTAAATACCACAGTGCCCCAGATAACATGTTGTTGTTTTTCAGAACATGAACACTGGCTTATCGGATTCTCTGCAACTGGGACATGACGAGACGCTGTTGTGTGCAAACACAAAAGAACGCGTGGTGCACGGTACCTGTCTCATCATGCACTGTAGAAGCCCCTGCATCAGTTTCACCACACTCTGCCAACAAACAAGCACAAAATCTCATCAATCAATCAAAATATTAAAACAAAACATCATGATAATCCAGACTGTTTGCTATGTTTAGTGCAGTAGACTGTAACTCTGCGAGGAGACAACTAAATTCAATCAGAAATAACAATATCAAAACATGGTACGGTAATAAATAATTCAGTTGTATATCTCTATAGTAAAATTACCAAGACCAAAATAATGCAAATATGAACTGGAATGATGTTTTCATTCGCTTACTTTCTGTAACAGCCAAAAATCCAAATTAGTTAACTTGTAATAATATTACATAATATAAAATGCAAATTTCCTACTTGGTATTCTGCTAATTCTTTTTATTTTGACTCAGTTATTATAATTTCTTTTTTACAGAAAAATTGGTTATCAATGAATTCTTTCAATCCACCAGCTGAATAGTGTTAATTCATGTTTTCGCACCAAGTGCAATCTGAAACAGTTTAGGAAGAATTAATTTATTATATATTCCCCTGAAGATCTGAAGTGTTATGTAAGTGTGTGTAAGCTCAATCAAATGAGAATGTGATGCGGCGATCCCCAAATACTTAGCTATTTAAGTCGACATCACAGGTAGAGCAAACAGGCACCCGTCTACATATTAACTCTCTCTGTCACAAACACACCTGCTCCAGTTCGTAGGCCTTGGCCTTGTCTTCATCGCGGTCTGCATTCTTTCGGTAGGCCATGCCCAGCCCCCACACAGACAGGACACTGTACACGTTGTCCCGCACCCAGGCATCCTTCTGCTGGGCACTGGCGGGCAGAAGTCCCGTCACTGGGTTCTATTACACACACACACACACACACACACACACACACACACACACACACACACACACACACACACACACACACACACACACACACACACACACACACACACACACACACACACACACACACACACACACACACACACACACACACACACACACACACCAATTACCTTACAGTAAGGACAGGGTGGACATGTCATCCTCACACCCCCTTGATTTCCTTGACCTCCTTCCCCCAACACTTTTACACTTTCTCCATCCAAGACTCTACTTGTGGCTTTAAAAAAAAACAGAAAATATTTTTTGTAGAGCTAGCTGCAGATGAGTTTCATGATTGATTATCTGATTTTTTATTTGGTCCATAAAAAACATCAGGTGAAAGTTAATAAATGCAAATCCCCAGAGGAGAAAGTGACATCTGCATATTGCTTGTTTCGTCACACCAACAGTCGAAAAACCCAAAGATAATCCGACCCCTCCAGCTCCTCCTCCTCTGAAACCAAACCCACAACCATGTACATGCTTTTGTAAAGAAACGTGTCACTGTTTTCTATCAGCGTCGGGTCACAGTTGAGAGGAGCTGTTGACTGTGCCTCAATGTGAACTCAGCTGCTGATAGATAAAGGTGCATAGCTTCCTGGTCCTCAGCCTTTTCCACGGGCTGAACTTTGGACGTGCCTTGTTTTTATTTCTATGCAGCTCAACCTGGTTGAACCTGTACCTATATCGGCTTTTTTTAAAAATCTGCAGATTTCTGCAGGAAAAAGATGGAGGATCATAAATACAAAATGTAGGTAGTGGAATGAAAGTAATCCACTGAAAGATAATTAGAGATTCTCTGACTTTAACTTGCACATTTTAATTTTGTATTGCTTTATACTTCAACTCCACTACACATATATCTGACAGTACAAAATACAGTTTGGCTCAAATAGGAACTGTTTTAACAATGACAT
Organism: Scophthalmus maximus; assembly: GCF_022379125.1. Taxonomy (NCBI): domain Eukaryota; kingdom Metazoa; phylum Chordata; class Actinopteri; order Pleuronectiformes; family Scophthalmidae; genus Scophthalmus; species Scophthalmus maximus. The sequence goes on from NC_061518.1 coordinate 7,667,176, forward strand.
GTCTTTTATCCAGAATGGATGTAGCTTGAAGAAAGTTTTTCTTCTTCTGTGTAAGATATCATTTATACCAAATGTAAACAATAAATACATTATTATAGATTATTATAGATTAAGCAGCCCATCAGTATTTGAAATAGTTTTGATAGCAACACCTTTACCAGCTGCAACATCAAAACAATGCTTACATGGTTAAAAAATCCATGATTAGAATCCAGTTATATAATTGACTTTGTTCTGAAATTAGCCCTGGTCTTATACTTTGATGCAAAATAATGTTCATTCCTACAGGTAAAGTTTTTAATTGAGGACTTTTAATAATTCATACTGTGTAATATTGCTTCTTTAATGCCTGGTTGAACCTCATAGGAGGCGTCAGGGCAAAATTGTATTGTTGGTATACATTATATATGATTATACATTAGTATAAGTAGAATTTTTAATTGTTTCATCGGAGAACCAGAAACCAAACAGTACACTAAAGCCAAAACAAGAAGTTGATTAATTTGATTAAGTTGTATTCTTGCATAAAATTAAAAAAAACACTGGTACAAACCTCTGAAATTTGCTCGTTCCCTTAGTTTTTGTGATAATAAACTCCACCTATTTATATTTTTGAAAGTTGGTTGGACAACAAAATGTTCAGGAAGTAACGATTCTGATATGATAACAACACGTCTAATAACTGGAAAATAATGATCAGATGTAGTGATAGTGAAAGTAACCGTTGGTTGCAGCCTTACAGTTGGTCTATGAGATAAAACATGGAAAGTTGGATTCACACCTAGAGACTGTGGCCACGTGATGGAGGACCTGTGGATGTTGCACTTCAGTGGAGCATGTTTCAAACAAATTAGTGATGAATCGTATGATGTAGAGCCAAGTAGCATGGGTGTGGTTGGTGGCTTAGCATTAGCTGTTAGCAACCTGTTGCCTTGCCGTGAATGACTGGACTCACCTGGTGGCGCAGGATGGTCTCCTGGACCAGCCTGGCGTATCCATCCAGCCTCACTCCTGAGTTACTGCGGCTCCGCATCCTCGCCGATCACTGCAGACACACACACACACACACGATCTCTCAGCACTAAACCGGATCCAGGGATGCATTTCGCCAAATCCCTGATGTGATCTACCGGACAGTGAGCAGTGAACAGTGAACCTGTTACCTTCCGGTGCTGCAGCGAGGATTTTGAACCGGACACCTCCACCGCTCTGCAGAAGCTGCTCTCCGCTACAGGCTCGCTAGCCGAGTAGCATCCAGCTGTTTTTGACAGAACATCTAACCTTGAGCTCACAGATCGCCACACCACACACACTCGCGTCGGGATGCTCGTCAGGGGCTTGAGGCGTGGAGTCGGTTCTTGCAGAGGAACATACGTGAGGTTGCACGGTCAGAGATCCGCAGACGTCAGCACGTGACTAACTAGATGAATTCTGGCGAGAGAGAAAAACACAGTGTCCCTGTTGTTCGATTCTTTGACAGCAGGGGGCGCCAAGAGTCTTATAATTCTCCCCTTTCAAGGTTTCAAGGCAAAATACCCTATTTTCCAAAAAGAAAAGAAAAGAAGGAGAAGGAGACGCGCAAACAAGTGGAGACACTGTATACAAAAGAACAACAATCAATATGGAAGTATCCATGATGCAGAAAAGATTGTCAGCGGTTTATTATTACATATATACTATAGTTATGTGTATGTTCTATTTGAGCTGCATATGCTTGTGCATACAAGTGTCATTTGGTGAAATGAATGGTGGAAAATAAGAACATAAAATCAAGAACATATAATGTCTACCCCCATAGTCAACATTTCACAGGGACTTATTGTATGTTATTTAACAACTTAAATTACCATTTACTTTTACTGATTCAGATTTGTCTAAAAAAAATAGAATAAAGTTATGGTATATTATTATTAATAAATGCAATGCATTTAATCCTTTTCTGAAATTCACCAACAAACCAATAATAATCACCACCTTTATCAGTTGCTATATATTGAAGTTAATGCATATGTGAATGCACCAATTTCGATAATATAATCCATGCAGACTTTTCTTTAACTTTGAGTATATCTAAGTATATTTTGTTTAATATTCTTTGTAAAATTCTTTGAATGTGGGACTTTTCATTGTACCAGAGTGTTTCTACATTTATCTACACAAAGATATCCTCTCCTCTGTCTCTAGGTAACACAAAGGAGTCTCTTTCTTTCAGATTATTATTATTATTATTATTATTAGAAAATGAATGAGAAATGAAAACGACCAGATCAACAGCCACAAGAGGCCATAGCTAGGTGCTAGGCATAACATAACGAATAACGGAATCTTTAAGCCAATCATATCCCACCACCGCGACTCTCTGGCCAATCACAGCGCCGCATTCTCAATCGTTGTCTCACCAGCAACCAACCATCCGTTAGCTTCATTAGCATCAAGGTGGAGGAGAAAGCTAACCCACGGAAACACACATCTGTCCGCTCCCTTCGGCTCATGTGTTTCGCTTGATTTTTTTAACTCGAGTTGCCCGTGGACCGAGTGACGGAATCCGAGGCTCGGTGTGAAGGTAAAGAGTTTCCTCATCGTATCTGCCGTGGCGTCGCAGCAGGGGAGGGGGCGCAAATGATACCGTGTTGTTGATGTCAATATGTGGCCATTTAGCCACGTTAGCTAACACAAGCTAAGGAAACTTTCGTCAAAACCCTAGTGGACGTGACATTTACCCAATGTAAAATAAAATGTGGTCACATGGCGAAGTCGTGTTGTCACCGTCAATAAGGTGTGTGAGCTAGTGTTTTTATTTATTTATTGTTATTTCATTAAATGCACGGAATAAACTTTCTTTTCGTGAATTTCATGGAAATAACTGTGACAAGTCAGCTGATTCGTCAACACTTTCGTCGTTTAATGTATCCTCCCCCCTCCTCCCTCAGATGCAGTTCATGCTGTTGTTCAGCCGGCAGGGAAAGCTGCGCCTGCAGAAATGGTACGTGCCTCTGTCGGACAAGGAGAGGAAGAAGATCTCCAGGGACCTGGTGCAAACCATCCTGGCCAGGAAGCCCAAGATGTGCAGCTTCTTGGAGTGGAGGGACCTCAAGATTGTGTACAAGAGGTGGGCGAACAAGAGGATGTGGGAAGTATTGGGCTGTGGTGGTACACGCACAGTCCCACCCACAGAATCAAATCAGAGTGGTGTTTATTGATTAAGTAGGTTTTCACACACAAGGATTTGCTTCTGTGTTTTTGGTGCAAATTTAAAAAGTACTACAACCCAACCGATATGGATTCTTGGGGGCCAATGCCAATATTAGAGAGTACAAGATTCCAGATACTGACACATTGGCCGATATATATATTTAAATCTGTCAATGATTCCTTAGATTTCCTTATCAAACCTTAATGACAAAGAAATGTAACTGAGGCTTGATATTTTAGTTTAACCATAAACTTTATTATAAATTACTGTATAAATAAAAAGAAAACACAAATACAACCAAATATATATAGAACTTGAATCAAGAAAATAAACATAATCTATTTTACATAAAATGTCACTGACATTGGGGGTCTCTCACCTTTGTTTACAAAGGTCACCCGTGCAGGGAAAGAAACTGTTTTTTGTAGCTTGGTGAGGTTTTGGTCCTGATGGACTGCAGCTTTCTGCCACAGGGGGAGTGTCGAGCTAGTCCCAGTCTAAGACTTTAGCTCTGTAATAAATCATACCGTCATGTTTTGTAATGTTTGGCTTTTGTTGACTCAGGTGTGTGATCATCCCTCTGGGTGCCGTTGAGCTTGCACCTGGTTATGTTGACACAGGATACTGTTATTTCCTCTTTGTACAACTGTACAGTTGAATCAACACATCTTTAACACAGTTTCAACTGAAACTGAACATCATAGCCTACGTGAAGGTAGAATTTATTATTGTAGGACTGTTTTCGTTTTTTTAAAGGTTCTCCCTGTGAACTAACAAGTGAGTGTACATACATTAAATACATGTACACATTTGCAGCAGAGATCCATTTTACTTTTTGATTTTTCTTTTTCTTGTCACCTGAGTAAGTCTTCAAACACAAGTTTGAATCTTAGTTTTTTTTTCCAGTGTTATTCCACTGATCTGTGACTGGTTATGAAAGTTACTTGACAAGATGATTAGTTTTGATAATTTCAATCAGTCGACTTAAACCAAATGTGTAATCATTCTATTTGATGTATTCTAGTTTACATGCATATTTGCGGATTTATGTTGTATCTGTGTGTTGCATTGTAGTGTTCGATTCTTACATTTTTTTGTGGGTGGGGGGTTGTCGTCTCTTAATCATTGGTCCGTGTTCAGTTAATTTGTATGGTATGCATTGTACTGGTCTGGGTACCCTAGATATTTGTAATGATATATGATGGGTCATTTTACTTTATTTTAATTTGCCTTATTATTGATCTGTTGCTTTCTTTGTGTTGCAGATACGCAAGTCTGTATTTCTGCTGTGCTGTAGAGGATCAGGACAATGAGCTGATCACCCTGGAGATCATCCATAGATATGTGGAGCTGCTGGACAAATATTTTGGCAGTGTGAGTTTCTTGAATGTCGCTCATGTAACATGTTTATTGATCACTTTGGGGGGGGGGGGGTGGATTGGAAGAATCCAAGGTTTTTTAGTCAGGACCGTATCTCATCTGATCTGCTGCTCTTTGTGGTGTCGTGACCTCACAGGTGTGTGAGCTGGATATTATCTTCAACTTTGAGAAGGCCTACTTCATCCTGGATGAGTTCCTGCTGGGCGGTGAGGCTCAGGAGACGTCCAAGAAGAACGTGCTGAAGGCCATCGAGCAGGCCGACCTGCTGCAGGAGGTACACACAGTTCTTCATCAGCAGAAAGTTGAACATCACCTGGGGTTAGGGTGGCGACCAATTATTACTTTTCACTGGCAGTTAACCTGCCAATGATTTCCTGGATTAATCGATTTGATACTTTGGTCTGTAAAATGTAATTTTATTCACAAGTTTCTGGTGCCAAATTTGATGTCTTAAAAAAAGTTGTTCTGCTCAAACAACAGCACTAAGATATTAATTTTACTTTTCATTTCAGACAAAGAAAAGCAGCAAAGCTTTTCATTTTTAGAGGCTGAACCGAGGACATTAATGGCATATTTGCTTAAAAATAGTAATTCAAACAACTAATCAATTATCAAACTCAATTTTCTGTTGCTGGGTTCCAGCTCTAACTTTATGCAAATTGAGAAATAATTTCTCTGAGGGTCACTTATGTTGAGAAGAGTAGAACTCAGATGTTGTTTTTCTTTTCACCATGCAGCCCTCTGCAACTGCAGCCGCCTCTTTCATTTTAAGCCTGCGGTGCTTGATTAATGCCGCTCTCTCCCCCTTTTTGCCAGAGCACTGCACTCCTGCACGTTTGCATTGCTGCCCAGCTCTAGTCAGTCGACAGAATCGGTGCACAGTGATTTATTTTTAGCAAAGTAAAAGCATCACTATTGTTACAACAGCATGACTGAACAGGCATGTGAAAGGTTTAGCTCACTGGAAAGTGCTCCTGCTCCTGTCAGACATTTAGCAACATGCCGTCATGAGTCAACAACAGAATGTGTGAGCGATGAACAAACTGACAGCACAACAACAACAAACCCTTTGTTTTCTTCGTCTGCAGGAGGCCGAAGCACCACGGAGCGTTTTAGAGGAAATTGGGCTGACATAAACCATCGCCTCACTGTTCTTTCTTCCAATGTCAATCTGGCAACCTCCACGACTCTCCCCAGTCTCCTCCTGTTCGCTGTGTCAGTGTCGTATGTATATAATCACCATCTATGTGCTGTATTGCTCTGTACTGTACTATCCTGTAATGTCCTTTCAATGTGGTGCCAACTGTGTGTCTTTATGTGCAAGTTCCCTCGCCGTATCCTGCAATGCTAGTTTCATGCGTCAGTTCCCCGTAACTTCTTAGAAACACCACAGAGAACAATGTAGCAACCGCATGAAATCTCCAGCATCATTTCATGATCATCCATCATCGCCGATCGAAGGGTTGTTTGTGCTGTTTGGCTTTGAGAACTTTTTGGGTGCTGTTGTAGCTGCAGTTGTTTTTTTTCTTGTGTTACCATTCAGGTCACAGGGCTCAGCGTCTGATTCATGAAAGAATGAATACTCGTTTAACAAAACCTACAGCAATTTTAAAAAAAATTCTGTTCAGTGCATGAAAAAAGTAATGAGTAATGAGACATGTCATCTTTGTTTAAATTAGGAAAATGTAAAAATGGGATATAAGATTAGAATATTTTACACGTCTTGTGAAATGGGTTCTTTAAATTATCATTGACAATTTATTTTTTGAAAGATCTATTGCTCAGCTCTGTGGCTCAAACGTAATGGTAATATCACGAGACATTTACCAACTGGGGCGAGTGCTATCGTGGGAATCTCTGACAGTGTTAACAATCACTTCTACATGGGTGAGTTCAGCCCAGCAGACAAGTGACATTAAAAACAATTACCCGCAATCAGTATCAGGTTTGTACAAGTTTTGTTTTGGTGATTCCTCTCCCGAAGATGTCCTTTTCAAGACTGCATGTTTACCTTTACCAGCTGTTTTGCATAATGTCATGTTCATTTTGTGGCTTTTGTTTAAGATTGAAGTTTGTCACAGTTTCTGAAGATAAATCTTTAGCAGGTCTCCCTTAGTCTTAGGTCAGAATAGCATAGTGACCAAAAACAAGAAAAACTATTTTATGTATAATGATAATTTGGTTTACTCTTTAAGACGAGCATATGACCAAAGAACACTGTGTTTTTCTCCTCCTCAATGGTGTCTATGGAAGGCCAACGTGGCAGAAAAGGGATATTTGGGGTGGCAGGATGTTTGGGTTATTTGTCCTAAGTGTACCAGTATTATATAATTATTCCAGTCCATTTACAGACAAGTGTATCCTGGGTTTTAGGGACATGGGATGATGAACTGCACATCTCAGGTTAGATCATTAAAATTCATCAGTCAGCTTGTTCACTCGTCAGAAAGATGCAGGAAAACAAGCTATGAATAGATGCAATCTGGCAATCCAGTTTATTTTTCATCCGCACTCAAAACCACAAGGCGTTCCAGTCATGAGCAATCATTGAAGTTCCTCTTTTGAGTTGTGCATAAGAAATCAATTACTTTTGTATTAAACACTGCCAACTACATTTGCCACCATTTCTTTCTAATATTTGAAAGTTATTACCAATAAATGTATTCAGAAGGAAACCTTGTGTTGATCTTTTGTTTGATATTGTTTTTACTTGGAAACAAATCACAAACAGTAGTACCACAAGTCCAGTTAAAGGGGCAGTAGGCGATTCTGAAGCAATACACGTTTTGTAACAATCAGCAAGTATTTCCTAACCGTCCGTTAGCTGTCGCTTTTATGTGTGCGCCGGAAAGAAAATCGAATTATTTGGAAATCGAAAAAACTAAAAAGGATACGGACCGCACCAAACAACACTGCGAGTGCAGTTTGTAGACATCACCTGTTGACATCTTAACAAACATGCTAGTGGGTGTCACTACGACTCCGCAGGTTTGGCCTAGTGGTGAATGCGTTGGACTCCCCCAGGCAGTAAAATCACAACAGACAGAAATAAGCTTTCTTCAAAATCGCTTACTGCCCCATTAAAGCCAGAGCTAAATATTTACATGTCGCTGCACAAACAAATATTTTTTTACCAAAGTGAAGTAGACATTCATGACACTGTTTCCATTGGGCTCATTGGTACTTCTGTTTCAGATTGGTCCCTCTTCACCTCAGGACTACACCTCTCAGAGCAGACACTCACATCTACGTCACCGTTTTTCGGAATTGTCTCAGTTTCATTTCTCTGTCCACTGGGACTCGTGGCAGAACGGTTCTCCGTCTCTTCCTCAGACTCTTTCTCCTTTTCTGACTCTCCTGATGAGGTGGTCCCTTTGGGCAGATGGCTTTTCTTTTTGTGCTTCTTCTTGCTCTTCTTCTTGCTCTTTTTAGCGTGTTTGTGGCGAGGGTGTGTGCTGGCGTCATCGTTAGGTTTTTTCTTACTTTTACCTGGTCTCTTGGGGCTCCTTTCCCTGCTGTGTTTGTTTCTTTCCCTCTCCGCGCTTGTGCTTCTTGACCTTGTTCTCAGCTCTCTATGGTTATCGTCATCTTTGTCTTTACTGTCTCTCTCTTCACTTCTATCCCTATACTTGTGCTCCCTCTCTTTATCTCGACTTCTGTTTCTCAGCCTGTCTTGCTCTCTGTCTCTACTTCTGTTCCTCAATCTGTCCCTACTTCTGCTCCTCACTCTGTCTCTACTTCTGCTTCTACTTCTCAGAGAGCTATCTCTCCTCCTGTCAGTGTGTCTGGACCTGGACGACCAATTGTCTTCCCTATCCTGGTGGGAGTCCCTCCTCTCTCGACTCCTGCTCCTCCGCCTGTTGTCCTCTCGCCTGCTGTGGGATCTCTCCGATCGCGGTGGGCTTCTGCTGCCGCGTTGCTGCCTCCACGACCTGTCTCCGTATCGCTCCGAGTGCCACCCATCTCTGCGACTCCCCCTGACGCTGCGGTCCGGTGACATGTGCAGGTCTCTGTCGGCCTCCCAGAATTCATTGCCTGGGTTTCGATATACGTGCAAGAAGTTGCAGTGCTTCCCTTTGGGGCATTTCCGTCTGTCGAACAATCCTGAGACACGAAAAAAACAAACGCGACCAAGACAGTTAATACACTGAACTTCTTCAATCTTGTACCTCTGCAGTAATTTTTTTTTTTTTTTAAATCTCATCAGTGTATATAAGTTACTCACCACAAATAGCATTTTTCCACCGCGTAACAGGACATATTTCACAATGAAGCTGCCGGCTTGCATACCACCTGCCATTGAACTTTATGAAGGCTTCTTTACATTGCTCCTCTCTGGGCAGAAAAAAAGAGAGAGTTAGTACATCGTAGAGTTCAGTTTTTTTAAACATCACAATATTGTGACAACTTACGTGTCAAATTGAATGTAAACATTGCCTCTCAGGTGTGGTTCATAATTGCAGCTGACCTAAAAAAGAGAAGAGGTATTAATAAAAAGTTTTTAAAAAGAGGACATTTTCATGGTAATAATCTGATCATCTGTATCAGCACACTAGCAGTGCAGTTTGAGGCTGGTTTGTAAATTCCTGACATCTTACTCTGAAATCATGCCATGCAGGTCAAGGTTGTTTAAAAAGGTTCCAGCAAACAATATTTGCTTGATTTCGTTGATTTATGACGTCAAAAGAGGTAAATACCCCTTCATCAGACAGATATGAATGACTTAGTATGGTGCCCAAACTTTTGCCTTTATTATTAGTATTTCATTAAAAAAAAAGTAAATGCTTTAGACTTCCAGTGTCTGCTTTGCACAAGTCTCTGTTTCATTCCGACTATGATTTCTTATTATTTTGAATATAAAGAGGCACAAGTTTGTCCTGATCTCAGCTCACCTTGAACTGCACCACTCTGCCGACACTCTTGAACTCTGGCAGCACGTCATGGTAAAAGTCAAGGAAGGACTCGTGCAGCTCCTCCTCGCTGTGTTCCAAATAGGCATCGATGTCGTAATCGTCGCGCCGTGACTCCTCCATGCCGAACGTGGTAAACATACCACGGATCATGAGAGTCGGGCTGGCAGTGGGATAAACATGCTTCCGGGAACATCTGGACCCATAGAAACAGCAGAGAGGATATTATATAAAGATACAGGGGAACATTTGTCTTTATATAGATTCAAACAACAGTCAAACAGCAGATTGATGAATTTAATGCAGTAAGACTCGTCAAGCAAGCACCTATCTCCAAATCGACATGCTCCAGTCTTAAGGAAGAACGGACAGTTGGCTACGTCGCGCTCTGTTCCAAAGTTCTCTGTCACTGGAGCCTCAGGATTCATCCACGGTCCTCCGTTGTCTAGCTACAAGTGAGAACACCGACAAAAAAGTACTTTTATAGTTTGACTTTAAACTTGAGCGAGAGCTTGTGCAAATAATACATTTCTTGTAGCTCTTAGCTTGTAGACTTTAACATGGTCAAAGACAAAATCCGAAGCCCATGGACTCTTAATAACACATTTTTCCTGTACATTTTGTGATCCGGCCGAGCGGTGTTCTAGTACAGTGGCAAAGGTAAATATGATCAATGCACAGGTGAGGGAAAATAACTTTACTGATATTTAACAATTCTAAAAAATATATAATATATTGGTTTTAAACACATTTGTGAGGAAAATCTCTTAAATTTGGTTATTAAAGAATTGCCACGTGTCGATGTGAACTGACCAGCACATTTTTGAAGAACAAAACTGTACAGGCTCTCTGGAAGGATAACTATCTAAGATACACTATTTGATATTAGTGCAAACATATCTTTGACATTTCTGGTGAGTGTTCTTGTTGGTTATCATCAAACAAAAAATTATAAAACATATCTGCTGCGGCTCTATAAAGATTTTTTTCTATAGCCATGATGGCTTCAACACTTCCCATTGTTTAGGTCTCAAGTTTTACTGGACATGAAAATAGTTCTATCACATTAGACATAGGTATTCTATGTCTAATGTAATAGAACTATTTTCTAATTAAAATACTACTTTGAGAAACCCTGGAAATATTTATTTTAGTAAAAGAAACATTTATTCTTACAGCATTATACCCACATATCATATGAATGTGGGGTCAAATATGGTTATCGGAGTGATCATATTCATGTGTGTTTGTACCTGATTTTCAGCTTCATCCAACATTTTCTGAACAGCCTCCTACAAATGGTGTAAAGACACGGCTGGTGAACATGTATAGAGGTCAACAATCTGCAGCATGTCTGTTTCTGTGGGTTAAGACCACGTTCACACGGACTCATGGGCACAAAACAGAAACAGCATTTAAGAGGAAGGTTTTTCTGAAATCAGGTAAAAAGAAATTTCACAGACGATTGTGTCACACGAAGTAAAAGATACATCCTGGCTGTGAGAGCTGAAGGTGCTGTAAGGGTAAGTTAAGGAGGAGGATGGTTGCTTGTGCTAATCAGTCAAGGAAAAATGTTTAAATCTTTCACAAAATAAAAATACAATTCACAAAAGAAACACTCATGGTGAAATATGTTTGACAGTTAAATGTTGTGATCTTCACTTTTTGATGGACAAATATCAATCTTCATGATAAAGTAGAAGAGGATATATTTCTTTTTGTTTCTATCCTCCCGGGGCCCGTTTCACCTCTTTGTCTCGTTTCTGCTTCTGTTTCTGCTCTTTTTCTTCTTGTTCTCGCCTCTGCTGGGCCTCCCATTCCTCCTTTATCATTTGCTGTGAACAAAAAAAAAGACCAGTGAATATTTAAATTCTATATGAAATTAACGGGTTAAATTACCAGAGTAACCAGCCCCAACTGATGACAGTAATCCCCTGTGTCAGGCTGCCATTATCATACAGTTTGGGAGTAACATCTCACTATCTGTTGTAATAATTTGCTGTTTATTATTTTTTAAATGTAGAAATTTAATCACAGAGTTAGATATTAACCATTTCTGGAACTTTACCTTTCTTTATCTATTGGCTGAGTGATGCAGATTATTTTCCTGAAAATCACAGTAGAATATCTCTAGAATTACTCTTTAAGTAAAGCTTTTTAGTTTTACTAAAACAAAGCGTAGTCTCTCTGTGCCCTCACCAGAAATCCCCCATCAGTAATAAACTCCAGAATCAGCGACCCCCTACAGTACATCATCAGTGTGAAGTTAAATTGCACATGTCTCTCTCTGTGATTAAGTAGATTACCTCCTCCTCCTCTTTTCTTTTCCTCGCAGCTTCCTCCTTCTCAAACCTCAGCCGGAATTCCTCCTGAGCGAGCCTCTCTCTTTCCAACCACTCTTCGTGTAGCCGCAGTCTTTAAACAAACACGTTCAGACAAAAATCAAGCACAGCAAAGATGAATAAAGCCTGAGCAATCAAGTTGTCTGTGTTGTCAACTGAATGTGTAGCTGCAGGACAACAGAGTAACATTAGTGACGACCAACCTTTCCTGTTCAGCAATATCATTATCCTCATCATCTTCATCGTTAATTTCTTCTTCTTCTTCATGTGTACAGCTTCCTCCATTCTTTAAACCTAGAATCGGGACAAACGTTGTTATTAACCTGACAAATGTTGATGAGAGATGGGAGCACAACATGTTTGACAACGACACTGGTCTGACAGCATCTCCGTACCACTGTCTCTGGCCTGGGCGAGAGCTTGACGTTTCCGTTTTCTTCTCTCTTTCCTCTGAGCAGCTCTGCGTTGTTTTTGACTAAAATGAAAAAAAAGATAACTGAAAATTTTTCCTCTGCTGCTTGTTGACTGTATCCAGCCAATCGTTTCACATGCAAAACACCAATATAAAGTAGTATATAGTAATACTACTACTAATAATAGAAATACAGACACAATTAATCCAACTTACTATCATAGACGACCACGAAACCCATTGAAGATTGATAGATTTTTTTCGCTCAGACTACAACTTCAATGGTTTATCATAAAAAATTATAGTTGCCGATTATTTTTCTGTCAATCAAATTATCATTGATCAATCTTTAAATGTGACATACACATGTACACTCAGCAATATGGTCCAAAAATGATGAATATGTTTTCAGTGCTAAGCGGTTGCTAAGGAAACAACATTGAAGACTCGTTATACCAATAAAGAAACTATAGTTTTTTGTGTGTAGCAGCGTCTCATCTCTTTAAGAACATTAGTAATTATTATTAGTTGGTTGAATCTGAAGAGAGACAGAGACACATACCTCAACACAGGAGCAGAGAGCAGTGGAGGCATCGACGCTGCCATCACTGCTAACGATGGCTAGCTAGTTAGCACGACGACGTGTTGTTTTAGTCCGTTGCTTCTCCTCATTAGCGTTCGGCTCAAAACAACATTAGTACAAATGTCCCCCGGGTGGACGAGCTGTGTCGGAAGTGGATGTAGTTTGTCCACGTGATAGGAGAAATGTTTTTTTCAGTTGGTTGTTGTGAACTTTAGCTAGCTGAACACGGAGTTGTTTTGATCATGACCGGCACAGGAAGAGGTGGAGTTAAGATGAATCACTTCCGGTTCGAGATTTAACTCCCCGTGTATAGATCACCAGAACGTAATTAGTTTGTTTATCTTATCATGGATAGATTCCATAAAAGTTTCCCGTCGTTTGTATAAATAAACGAAATAATAATCTGTGGGAACTGCATCAAAAATGATCATATTCTTTCAGTGTGACCGGGACCTTTACATTTTACAAGTCTTTTGTTAAAATGACAGGAACAGACATTAAACGGTTGAATATCTATATACATTTCTATTTAGTAATTATGAATCACACAGACTAGCACATGTACTAATACGATTTCTTTATTTGTCTAAAAGTTACTGCTCAGACACCCCAGTGTGAACAATGAGGCAGTTTTTGTAACAAAAACACTTTCATTTAAAAAAAAACAAAAAAACCGTATTGTCAAGTAGTTTGAATCCCATACAGTAGGTCTTTTATCTGTCCTGTGTGTCTTTCTGTGCTTGCAGGTGCTTTAAACACAAACACATTTTATGTTTTCAAAATGTATTTCAAGCAGTGGAACATGAATACCAGATGACTCTGGAAACTCTGCCGTCAACTGAGTATTATGTTTCCAATCCCGCACACTTAGCATTCATTAAGGTTACAGGTGAGAGTTGCCAGCTCATTTTCCCAAAATAGCAACTGCTAATGATTGCAAAAACAGAGCTACAGTACTTTGCAAGTAGTTAAGCCTTTTATTAAGCCATCCTTGACATCCCTGGCATCAGCCCCCCCCAAGTGTCAGTCCCTTTTCTTCTCTGGCGTTGGCCTCAGGAAGAAGGCAGGCCTGGTGCAGCAGCGGTAGCACAGAGCCTGAGGCACCAGAGCGTACAGGACATTGATCAGCAAGAAGACCAGCTGGCTGTCAGCAGGCACTCTGTAGGAGAACGGTGTCCGTGTGTGAAGAGACGCACCGATATGAGAGAACTGGGCCTGTGAAGTATAAAGTAAAGCACAGAGAGAGGAAATTGGAATATGATTAAAACCTTCACATACATTATCATTGTGTTCTCACAACACTTGCTCATAAGGGTAATGATTGTGATCCAATGATTTTTTTTTTTAAATTGAATTCGGTGATAAAGCAGTACGTGTTGTCTGAGCACCCTTCTAGTTTAAACTGTCATGTCATGTAGCCACATTGCATTCTGGTCAACTGAAACCACACTTCGCAAAACTGTGAAACTGAAAAGAAATCCCCTGAAAGTAAAAGAGTAACAATGTTTGAAATATCTTGACAAGAAATCACATTGTCTATATTAAACAGTTCATACACAGGGATAAATAAAAGAATAACAAGTTTATGTGATCATTTTTATGACGGATTACTCTTTTATGGACTAGAGACCTATGAAACCTTGACAAATTCTGGTATTGCTTCTCATCCTTGAAATACTTTTCAATCTATTAGACACCTGCCATTTATGTTTTCATATTTTTTTTCCTAATCACTGAAAAGAGACACATGACTCATAGTAACCACGGCTGTCGGAACACCAGCCTTCCTATTTATAGCCTTGCCACAACAGCTGACATTTAAGTGAATACCACCATTCCTCCTGGTCTGAAGTCAGCTTCTGCCCTTTTCCCTCCGGTGAGTGACGTGCCAGCCTGCAGCTCAAACACAATACTTACTTTGTGCCGTGGATGTGATCGACACACAAGCTGCTCCCACCACAGATATTCCATCTTTAGATGTTAATATTGTCTATGCTGCTGATTCAGACCCATATCTGCTCATGCAGAGACATTGCTGTTTGACTGCAGAGTAGAAGAACCTATACAGAGACCAACTACCACATAGAGGAGAATGTTAGGGAGCAGCATTGACTTACCCAGGTTTCCTCTCTACCTAATCTACCAGGAACCATGATGTCATATGGGAAAAGAAAATATTTTGCCCAGCATTCTTTTTTGCTGGAACCTTTGTATGGCTGTAGAAAATAAAAAACACAACAACTTCTGGAGTCGGTCCTCACACAAAAAGAGATGTTTTCACACTTGACTGATGGATTGAGGAACACACTGTGGGCGTGGGTCATAGTAGACCTGTCTCGCTTAGGAATAACCAGCAGTACGTACCTGTGCCAGTGCTCCCGAGTGAACTAGAGTCAGGTCTGGCATCCACTCACATCCTGGGACCAACAGCCCATAGAGAGTAATGATGTAGTATGGGCCGGAGTACAGCATGTTCACCAGCATCTGACAAACATCGATACAGTTCACTGCTTCAGAGATTAGTGTCATCACAAGGTTAGTGTGGAGTTCTGGCACGTTCGACGACACTGAGTTACCTGGACTTTGGGATAGGCGGAGGGGTCTTTCAGGTAAGGTTCATACAGCTGTGTGTAGTCTTGACAACATTTGCTGGAACAGTCCAGGGCAACCTAAAATACAGACAGCCTGAAGTAGAGAGGCACTCTACATAAAAAAGGATTGTGTGCCTTGGGCAGTTGATTATCTTAAGGTTTCTCACCAGGCCTCTTAAGACACAGAAACCAAAAGCAGGGATGAGGTAGATAATGAACAGTAAGTCCAGAGGTCTGCGGAGTAAACTTCTTCTTGGAGCCTCCTGGATGTTCTGACAGGAAGAGAGCAACATTTAGATTTTCAAGCTGTGCTGTCACAGCCAAGACTTATCGCAATGTAATGGACTGGAAATCACCCCCATGTTTTCAAAGGTGGGTGGGTGACTGAAATAGTCTTGTTCAAAGACATGCAACCCCTTTATGTTTATGAGGACCAATATCTCGGACCAATAACTTGTAATGTAGCAACCATTTCTTGCTAACTTAAACAAATGTCACAAATGCCAAAACATTTTCTCTCTTTCTCTTATTAAAGATGAATACAGAGCAGCTCCGCAGTACTTTTGGTGAATACTTTACTTTGACAGTTAACAATTGAAATGTCAAAACATAATTTATCTACACTTACGTTCAAATTGTGACATCTCGTCTTTCAAAACTGTGCTGCACACTTTGCATTTTCTCATATATAGAGGAAACTTTAATATATTTTTGTTGTAAAAACTGGGAATTTTGATCACGACTTACTGTCACCTGAGCGTCCTGTGTGGAAGGCTGGCTGAAGATGCGGAAACAGGCCCAGACAGACACTGAGATATACAACATATGGAGGAGGAAGAGAGGACCAACTTGTGACCCATATTTTCCTGAGAGAGGGCAGAACAAGGTTATATCTCATTGTGGGAATAACACATAACAGATCACTAAATGTAGCTGTATTTGCAGTGAAATGTGCATCTGTTTCATTTGTAGTCTAGTCAAAAAAAGCTAAATCATAACCTTTGTAGTATTCTCAGGGGAAGTGTGCAGGGGCTACATGGGCCACCCAATGCATCCCATTATTTTTAGTGCGCTTACCCACAGCATTCCCAAGAATGTAGACTATGGCACGCATGAGAAAAGATCCCACCCAGTAGAGTCCGATGGTTCTGTAACTGTCCCTGTGCAAACCACAAAACACTGCCGTTGTCAAGGCCAGATGAACACACTGAACCTGGAGAAACTCAGGCAGATTGACGGATTGAGTCACAGATTACAACACTTTACCTGAAGTGTTCTAACTGATAGAAAACACTTCCTCTTTTTTTTACTTTGCATGAATATGGGGACATTTAACTTAACAAATAATATTGTATAAACTTCAATACAGTATTCGTGAAAATGTGACGCATATTTTCTCATATTTAGTGATGCAGCTGTGGTATTATGGACTAAGCAGCACTCACCCCCAAGTAATGGCAGCAATCATGAGCAGATACATGAGATAGTGCACCCAGCCATCCCAATAGGAGATCATGTGCCCGTGTGCTGTGTTAATGTGTGGATCTGCCTGGAACACAGTGCAGATTTGTCACTAAAGAATGTGTGGTGAACCACACGGGTCATTTACAAACCAGGACACGCGGCACAACACTTGCCTCTTTGAGGTAAAATGTCACAAATCCATCGATGATGTTGTCCTGCTCCAGCCCAATGATCAGATTCACCACGCTGAGGAATGCATATACAGCATACACTGCACAGACAGATGCGTGCATTTATTCTATTTACATATTGATTATGTGACTAAATGAGAGCAAACACGGTTAAGTTTACTGGCTCCTGAGCCTGGGAACTACAAATCTCATAAAACACCACACACTCATACAATAACTTCTAAAGACCATGAATATGAAGATAGATCCAAAGTCAAATGGATCTTTATGATTCCCAACTCATGGCTAAGTATGAATACAATTTTTGTTTTGTAATATATTTGTAAATATTCCCCCCTCCCAAAAGACTGCAAAAAAAAATCCATTTCCTACCATAGAAGAGAGGATCTGCAGGAGCCTTCTTCTTGAACATAAAACGTGCTGAAATCGCCAGGATTAAGACTGCTGCACACCCAGCGAAGACGAAAGCGTCAGAACTACATGCGATGTAAGAAAGAAGATTGAAAACTTTCAACTTTCATGATCATGGTTACTGCTCCACTGGTGATGACAGCATTTTCAGTTTAATGACCATCAAACGTTTATAGGCCTGCTCTCACTCACCTGTTGTTGCTGTAAATGAGGGAATTGAACAAATAACAGCTGGGGATGGAACTGAGGGAGAGCACGAACACACCCGTCCCTGCGGACGCACTCATCGCCGCACAGGTTGTAGTTGTAGAAGTTGTTATCCGAGAATTGAGAGTTTAAAATAATTCAGCCACACAAAAAGTCATACTGCACAGAATTTGAGTAAAAGCTCTACAGCGTATATTGCAATGGAAACAGGGTAAACACTTGCATATCATTTCCTGAGTGCATGTTCGCTATTGTGATTCTTTAGAGAGAGGGAGAGAGAGCGAGGGGGGGGGGGGGGGCAGCCAGCGCAGAGTGTCCGCAGGCGGCTCGCTGTGGCTTATCCGATGGCAGCCACAGCGGCCACTCACCTGCGGCTGCAGCTGCCACTGTTTGTGGCGGCAGCCAGCGGCCAGCCGCTGTTTGTATGATACTGGGAGAAGTGTGGAGTCGGTCGCTAAGGACTGGACACAGGTTTCAGAAAGTGAAGTGATGTAGTGTAACCATAGTTACTGTACACGTTATATTTTTTTGGTATTGCTTCAGCTTACTATGGTAATTTGTGTTGCTTATTATTCTGTAAAGTACTATGGGGTAAATTATATATTTCAATAGTTCCACAGTATTATTAGTCTTGCACAAACAAGTTTACTGTCAAGGACACTAATTATTACTTAGTTTATTTTTTTCCATATCTCAGGAAAATAAAACTGATGGAGATCGTTTGATTGTACTATTATTATTTTAAATCGTATTTTTTTTTATTCCATTTAAACAATGTATGAGATGTCTGATCCACACTCCTGACCAGTTGGTGGCGGTAATGCACCACAGCGTTGTTTGCTAACCGCTAATCAGGCTCAAATGAGAAGAAGAAGAAGTGTTTTGCCGGAAGTGGAGAGACTCTGCAGGCTAGCAGGTAGCGATGGCTTCCGCGGCCATGGATGCGACGTAAATAAATAACAACACACGCGCTTTGGTCGGTGTGTGATTGTGAAGTGATAGCGGTACATTGTGAAGGGAGAAGAGAATAAAAGAAAAGAACAAATAGAACTTGTGTCATGGCGACCGGGAGCGGCGGCGGCTTGGCGTCAAACCATGATTGTCAGGAGGTTGCCTCCAACTCGGCTCATTCTGGAGGAGTCGCCGCGGCGATAGCCAACGTGCCAGCCTCCGGCCCTGCACCGTCCGCCTCCCCGCCGGTGCTCGGCCTCCACCGGGAGCCCGTGTACAACTGGCAGGCGACGAAGAGCTCCCTGAAGGAGCGCTTCGCCTTCCTCTTCAACAACGAGCTGCTCAGTGACGTCAGGTTCATCGTGGGGAAGGGCAGGCAGGCCCAGAGGATACCGGCCCACAAATTCGTCCTGGCCGCCGGCAGCGCCGTGTTCGATGCCATGTTCAACGGAGGGATGGCCACCACCTCGACTGAGATAGAGCTGCCCGACGTGGAGCCGGCGGCCTTCCTCGCCCTGCTCAGGTAGGACAGGTGATCACCACCGTGCGCCGGACACGTTCAAAGACCAGCGAGGTCGTAGGGTTTTTGTGTTCTTTTTTTCTTCTGAACCTCAGTCTCATTTGAAGCAGGTTGTAAATTGGTGATTGCACTGCGCTTAAATGGAACTAAATGTCTATAATAACCCTCAGGTGATTGAGACACACGGATGTTTGCCACACACAGCCAAACCTGTTTTGCCTATAAATCTGCACAGCAGTAGTAAATCACAGTTGACAGTCGTATGCACATATTTGCATACATAACTCGTGGTGAAGAGGAATTTACTAACGAAGTGGAGAGGGGATAATAAACCCTAAACCAACAATACAAGGACTCTGCCCCTATAGTTTTGCACAATTTAATGTTTAAATTCTTCTTCCATCAGCATAAGTTCATGAAAAATGTAAAGATGCATTAACATTTTGAAGAAGGGCACAAAAACATAAAGAAAGAAAATCTTACGTATTGTCTGACTCCCATGCAATTCATTGTCCATTGTGAAGATTTGCCAATCTTTGTATCTAGATAGATAGATCAGAAACTCAGCAATCCACTTTGCAGCATAAAAGATAAATGCAAATGAATAGGATATAAAATATGTACACACTCACCAACACACACGCACGCACACACACGCACACACGCACACAACCAAAGCACATCTCACCCATGTCTATGACCACATACACATGCATACCCATAAAGTTTCATAATATGTAATATATACTGTAATAAAAATATAGGTGGAGAAAGGGCAATGAGACACGAAAGTTATTGCACAGTATAAATTCAGTATAGAATTTATACTGTGCAATAACGTTATATTCAGTATAGAATTTATACTGCAGAAATCAACATGAACCACTGTTTCTTCTGTGCAGGTTCCTGTATTCCGACGAGGTCCACATCGGTCCGGAGACTGTGATGACAACTCTGTATACGGCCAAGAAGTACGCGGTTCCAGCACTGGAGGGTCACTGCGTCGAGTTCCTCACCAAGCACCTCAGAGCCGACAATGCGTTCATGCTCCTCACTCAGGTTATTATGCGTCACACATCGACTGTGTAGTATGTTTGATTTCACCAAACATCCGTTGGGTAAAACCTGGTACAATATTTAGTAAATATAGAATTTCCTTTATAATTTTTTTTATACCTGTTCTACCTTTTCTTTGGCACATACAATGTAAATGACCAGAACTGACCAAGAGATTCTTACTGTACGTTGCTTCTTTTGTGCTCTCGTCGCAGGCAAGGTTATTTGATGAACCCCAACTTGCCAGTCTCTGCTTGGACACCATAGACAAAAGCACTGCAGATGCAATAAATGCAGAGGGCTTCACCGATATTGACCTCGGTATGTGAGTCTCACTGACATGATATTTGATTTTTATTTTGCAGCTTGATGTGACATGATGAACATTCCGTGTGTTTGTTTGCTTAGACACTTTATGTGCAGTGCTCGAAAGAGACACGCTCAGCATCAGAGAGAACCGTCTGTTCGGGGCGGTGGTACGCTGGGCAGAGGCCGAGTGTTACAGACAACAGCTTGCCCCGAACTCAGAGAACAAACAGAAGGTTTTGGGGAAAGCCCTCCCTCTCATCCGCTTCCCGCTCATGACTGTTGAGGAGTTTGCTGCTGGTAAGCACAACAGAAAAATATGCCAGGGGTCTCAGATTCTGGACCCCACTTTTCTAATACTGCAATGCTGTTTTGCTTTTTTTAATACTACATTGACATATTCAGCGTTTGATAAACATATATTGTTCTGTTCCTGATATGTCCATGTAACTCAAACCACAGAAACCAGTTTCATATTCTTTCTTGTGCAACAGGGCCTGCCCAGTCTGGAATATTGTTCGATCGGGAGGTGGTAAATCTGTTTTTACACTTTACAGTAAACCCCAAACCACGGGTCGACTACATTGACAGGCCTCGCTGCTGCCTCAGGGGGGAGGAGTGCAGTATTAATAGATTCCAGCAGGTTGAGAGTCGATGGGGGTACAGTGGTACCAGCGACAGAATCAGGTGAGACGATGAATAATCGGCGCGCAGTTAATAATCCGAGCAAAGTGATTTCAAGTCAATTTTTTCCCCCTCATATTTACTCTGTCTTTTTCCCTCCAAAGATTCAACGTGAACAAAAGAATATCCATAGTGGGTTTTGGCTTGTATGGTTCAATACATGGGCCTACTGACTATCAGGTCAACTTACAGGTAACTTTATATGGCTTGATAATGATGAAGTAAAAAAAATTACACTGCTAATATCACCTGTGTGTTTTGGACTAGGATGTTATTATTATTAATAGTCATTTTTTTAATACTAACAATACACCAGTTTCAATACTCATATAACTTTATTATATTATTGTCTTTTGTTTTTAGATTTTATTTTGATGATCATAAACATAATTTCTTTGATTTCAAATAAAAGCTGAACTTCCCAAACACACAGTGTTTTCTTAACACAAGCAGCAATGCAAGAAGTTTTGCCCCAAAAAATAAATAACAATTCTCACAAACTGGTGGAAAATAGTGTTGAGTAAAAGCACAAGTCTTAGCAAATAATTAATGCCAGAGCTAACAGTTTTTGACTTTTGACTTCTATCTAAGACCCCAAACCCTCACATGTATTGTTCTTAACCTCTGAAATATACAATTAGATTTAAATGTAGTCGCAGTGGAAGCGGTGAAATCTGCTCCTGAAATCATTAACATGCTCACTCTTCACTGTCGGGTAACTCAGGAGTCTAGAACCAGTCCCCTGAAATATCCCCCACGTCTCACATTTGTTTAGCTCTTCTAAAATATCGGACTCACTCTGAACAGAAAAACTTAAAATACAAGTCTAAAATGTCACAGTGCTTTGATAGATGTGGAAAATTACAATTTGATGATATTTTGATACTGTCCAAGTAAAGACTTTGTCTCTTTCTGTAGATCTTGGAGAGCGACAAACGCATCACACTGGGCCAGAACGACACCGGTTTCAGCTGTGACGGCACGGCCAACACATTCAGGGTGATGTTCAAAGAGCCGGTGGAAATCTTGCCCAATGTCAACTACACTGCATGTGCCACTTTAAAGGTCAGTCTGAGTGGCTATATTTCAAAAATGTCCCACATTGGAAGAATTAACTTTTTTTTTTACCCAATATTAGGATTAACCCAGTGCAATATATCTATTTTCACAACTCAGGGCTCAGACTCGCATTACGGCACAAAAGGGCTGAAGAAAGTGACCCAGGAATCAGCGACGGGGACCAAGACGACATTTTTCTTTTTTAGCTCACCTGGAAATAACAACGGTACATCAGTGGAGGATGGGCAGATACCAGAGATCATCTACTACACCTAGACTTAACGCTGAGTCATGCAGGTACACTGAACCAGTGAGACCTCGGACTGCTGGGACACCTGGCTTGCTGGAGATACACATGTAACGTAGTGCCTCATGATCCCTTGGAATAAAGAGTGTGGGTGTGTGTGTGTCTGTGCTGTATGTGTGTGTATCTGTCTGTAGGTTAGGCAGACATGAGTGGGAATGGGGAGACAGTTGAAGTGAAGTTGTGGAAAATCACAGCTCTGGTGTGAATAAACACTATTTTGTAGGGCATGACCTGTATCATCATTTTTTATATGATCTAAATATTGTTGTCCTGTGTCTGAGTGTTATTATGAGTTAGCTGCCAGAGCAGGAGTTCATCCTGCGTGAGTGAAACTACAGAGAAGGCTGCCACGTGTTGGTTGATGCCATTTCATCGTGTTATTTTGTCAGTTTTTTCTGATGCATTTACCGAAAGTATACTATTTTCTTTTTTTTCTTCTTTTTTTTACTGTGCACTGTTCTCATTTATCAAGCAAGTGTCCTCAAGTACTTTGTTTTTGCACTGTGTTAAGGATCCATGCGTGTTGTATAACTTTGCCAGTGGTACATGCTGTAATTTCTGACTTCATGTTTGCTTAGCACTTAATTCAAATGTAAAATACAAATGAAGCTTTTTTGTCAATAAAATGTGGTCAGACCCAAGTAGGATTGTTTCCTTTAATAAACTCGAGGTGAAGTGTGTCTTGGGTAAATTGTTTATGGTTTATTGTCGTTTATATCATTCCCTTTTCTGTCACTAGGTGATGCCACACACTCGATACAGCAACCCATTGAACCACTGAACAGATCAAGATAGTCCAGTGTTTCCAAACTTGGATATTTAACCTAAGTGATTATATATAATATATTTATAAAGTATACTGTATATAATAATTTAGCAATGTTTTATTTCTTATACATGAACCAGCTGAAGCTGGGTTTAGGGTGAGCTATTCCTAAGTAACTCATTAACATGTAATGTACAGTTAAGAAAAAAATGTATTTAATGCCAAATTAAATTTTAATCTATAAAGCAACTTGTAATTATAGTTGTCAAAAATGTAAGTGCGATATTTGAATGCAAGCATATAATTAAAGGACATATCCATGACAATTTTACTTGAAATAGCTTAATTTTAATGTGTCACAACCCGAGAAAGGCTTTTGATTGTTCTCATGTCACTGTTGCAGTGTCAGAGACAGGGATACTTGAACGTGGTTTGTGCAACTGAGCAACTGACATTTCATCTTATTGGGAGGTTGCAGTTGAAAATAAAAGTGTTTAAGATGTCTCTCACATAAGACTGTACAATTAAGAAAACATAAATCTATATGATAATAGGCATTGTCATTTTAGCTCCTGTGCGTCTTCCTATATTCTTTTGGCAAATCTCAATAATGCCAGATCATTTCTCGTTGGATGTGCTCTGTTTCTTTTTGCGCCAGTGAAAAATAAAAAATACCGTGCTGTCTGCTGACAGCCCCGAGACGGAGTGCTCTTAAACTGCATAATCTGCACATTCACTTGAGACCGGCAGTGGCAACAAGGCCACTTTCCCCGGCTGTGAGTGGGCTCCGACGAGGAGAGTGAGCCACAGCGGCTGTCAGGTGAGTCAAACCGGGAGAGCTTGGCCTCACTAACTAACTGCCCACTTAGACAGCATTTATCACAGAAAGGACCAAGAAAATCAGTTTGAGAAAGGCTTTGACCGCCCACCAGACACAAAATGCGCAAAAAAACAGGAGGATGGATACACTACAGTGCTGAAAGACCTCTGGCCTGCAGGCTGTGTTGTGTAAAAAAAAAAAAAAGTTTGATTATCTTAAAATACTTTAAGAATAAGATCAACCAAAGCTCCTTGTATTCAAAAGATGATGGAGGAAATCTCACAGCAATTAGAATACAAATCTGCACCAGTCATTTGTGATTTTCAGTTTGTGTGTGTGTGTGTGTGTGTGTGTGTGTGTGTGTGTGTGGGTAGATAGCAGCCCTGACAGGCGTGGAGAGGATTTATGCCTCTGCCTTTTTTGACAACATATGACATACGATTAACGTGTCAGTGTGTCACCGAAGCAGACTCACATCATTATCACCAAACCAGAGAGAGGCTTGAATTCTCAAGCACTTTGTTTCTGTAGCAGAAACCATCCCTGTTTCCTCATAAAGGCAAATTCTCTGTGGCCAAACTAGTCGTTGAACTTCATATTCAAAGTTAAATTTGAGAGGAGGGGAATTGAAATGTTTTACCAAGAGAGCTTGGACGCCACCATTTGTAGGTTTGTTTTGTCTCGACTGGTGTCGTGGTTTTATGTTTTATTATGCTGATTGTTGATTGGAGCAAAACCCCAGTGGAATAAAATATATCGATGTGCGAGAATTTCATTAACAGTCCACAAAAATGATTGATTATGAGATGATTGAAAAGGTGGAGGGAGAAGCCAGAGTGTATCATATCCATGCACATAGATGCATGTACATCTATTTATATACAGTACATATCGGTACATGCATGAGAGCAGGTGCACAAACACACTTGCGTACACACTTTGATGCCCTTTCATAATGGTCCAAGAAAGTTATTTGTCATGTACAGTGTGATGAGATACAAAAAAATCTGATATATATCTTTTTATATTGTATTTAAACTCATTGTGTTGTGTTTTGTGCAACTTATTATTTTTTTATTCTACTTAATGTAGACACAAAATTCCAGTGACTTAAGCAGAGAGCGAGGGTGGTTGAACAGGCTTGAATTCAGCAACATGAAGGCAGTTTGACGGCAAGTGTGAGTAATCTTACAGCTGTTGCATTTCTTTAAACATTTCTATGCACCCAGTTAGCGTGACGCCTCCACTGTGCCTGTAATCCACTTAGGAACATTCATACGGAATGTTCTGGTGTGAGATCCAGCTCTGGGCGTGTTCACACCACTGCACAACATCAGAGAACAGAGGATGTGGTGTCTGCATGTGTGTGTCTGTGTATGTGCGCGCGCGCGTGTGTGTGTCTTCTCTACTTGTCAAGCTGGTGGACGTTATGCAATCTGTATTTCTCTGATGTAAGACGACTGGGTAATTAATTAGCATGTATAAATATATATGTATATATATATATATATATATATATATATATATATATATATATATATATATATATATATATAGGACTATGTGGTGAGCAACACCACCGCCACCACCGACCCCCTGAGCCACTGAATCACTGGGTGTTGAGCTTGTTCATGTCAAGTGCAACTGCTCATTTATAACTTCTCTCACTTTACAGTTCAGGAGAGGAACGAGCAGAGGGAAGGTCTCTGTGGCTTTTACCTGTCTCGCTGTGAAAAGCTGAGGTTTGCTCGAGCTTGTTTAAACATTTATTCTTGTGTCTGTCTTCATTCATTCTGAGTTTTTTTCTTTACTTTTTTCAAGAGATTGTTATTATTATATAAGAGATTATTTCCAGTTTACATGTGGGACTTGGGCTGGTTGTGTCTCCTTCCTCGGTTGAAATTCCTTCAGTTGATAAAAGCTACTTATTTTCCTTGGTTGGTTATGTACTTTCTATTTCCATTTATCTGTTGACAAATTTGAAAGCCCTCTTCAAACCAGAAATTAAAAAATAAAATAAGTACTCATGATAAATAGAAATTCCAACATTATGTCAAAGATAATAAGATAGTAAGTGCCATTTACTTTGGTGTCATAGCCTTAACTTACCTCTGGAACATTTATGTTTAAAACTGAAATTGAAAACTTATTTCTGACACTTTTTTTAAACTTTAACATGTATGTTTCTGTTTTTAGAATGCTATAATGTTTTTTTTTTTACATGAAACAGCATCCATGGATATCATGTAGACTGTAAGAAACATGTCTTATTTAGAGTTATTCATTTGGTATTAACAGATACACACAATACCAGGAAATTGAAACTGAAGTAACTAAATGGAAATAAGACATAATTAACTGTATCATGTGTTTCCCACTTTGACTTGTCAAAATATTGGCAAGACCTATTACCGATGGTTTAATTATCTTGTATTTTAAATTTAACTACTTTTTGATTGGTTGTTGCAGACTCATGTAAAGGCATGGTTTGCTGGTTTAATAACCAAGCCTGGAGCTCATGGGCCACAAAATTAAGTCGAATTCCTTCATCTAATCTATTTTGGAACATTTGTTTTTATTCGAGGAGAATCAGTCTATGCCTGTGACGTCGAGTGAGATTTTCGTTAATATTCCAAAATGTTAATTTCCCCCGGTGGACCAGTGAGTTGCTGTGCATCTGCAGGGTGTCGACACTTGTCATCTTGACATCTAATTGCGGCCTTGTTGGGAAGAACGGGGGCTGAAGAATGGATGTGATAAACTGCTTAATAAAAAAAGAATTCCTCCCTCTGAAACAAATCAAAGCAGAGAGACAGTTGGCTCACGAACTCAGCATCATCTCTCCACTAAAAGGTTTCTTTCTGTAGTGTATACTGAGTGTGGTTCAGATGACATGTCAGCCTGTCCCAGAGGCAGAGCACTGGTTTGGATGATAGAGATGGAGACTGAACAGTAGGTGTAACGTCTTAGTTCTTGAGATCTGGTGATTGACCAGGATTTTTTTTTGACAAGAAGTGACAATTACTCCGTTTGGCAGTGTTCAAAGTGATGGAAATTAAAAGTACATTTACTTGAGCACTGCACTGAAGTTTTGAGGTACTTTTACTCAACTTGGTTATTTCCATTTTTTGCAAGCGTATCCTTACTACACACCAATCAGAGGGAAATGTACATTTAGTTATCGCAAATCTTGCTAGTTACTAGATCATTTCCATGCTAATACTGTGCAAAAATGATACGATCAGCTTATGAAATACAAATCATTGTTAAAGATTAGCGGTAGTAGAAAATGCAACTTGCACATTGATGCAAATAATCTCATATGTAATACTATGTCAGTAGCAGGGCACAATCTTCTGCAGAATAGAATAGAATAGAATAGAACAGAATCAAACTTTATTGTCCACCAAAATGGAAATTTGTCTTTATCTCAGCGACTTCATGAAGACGGACATTCACAAAAACAAGCAGCAACATAAAAAAAAACAATGTAGTGCAATAATAAGTACCTTTACTTATGATACTTTAAGTGTATATTTCAGATAATACTCAATTAGTTCTTTTATTCAGGGCTTTTACTTATAATCAAGTGTTTTTACATCCTTTTTATATTTTTACTTATAACTTAAAATTTCATCCACCACTGAAATCCTGCCTACATGTGGCAGTAGGGATGGAACCAGATATAATCAGACTAACAAGCGCCCCCCTTCTGCTGCAAAGTACGCCATCTTTTACATGGATGACCTGAGTGGCTTCATTATTAACTTATATAGCATGCAGTTGAATGAGCCCGGGGACAAGATGGCATGAAACCTGATCTGCTGCAGCAATTATAAGGGTCTATTCTTATGTCTAAGTGCACGGGTGTGCTTGGCTACTATACTGCACGTGTGTGTTCATGTGACAGGCAGCGACTGTGGTGCAGACTTGCATGGACATAACAAAGCTGGGGCTTTTTCTATTTATTTATTTTTTCAACAGAAAGAGCATAGCAAGAGTGCTGGGGCATTCACACACGTCACACGCTACAGGAACACTCTGCACTGTCTGCAGCCTGGGCCAACCTTAGCCCCTGCACTCTCCAACACCAGATGTAGGTCGCTCAGTGCTGCAGGGGCTGGAGGATGTGGTGTCTGCATGTGTGTGTGTGTGTGTGTGTGTGTGTGTGTGTGTTGGCGGGGAGGTTGTTGTGTTTTGTGCACACACATGTATGTATGTATGCACTCAGAGGGAAGGGGCGGGGGCAGCGTTATGATTGTAGTGGATGAGTTCATCATCAAGGACATGGCCTCCAGCACACTGTCTCCATTGCTGTCACATTGCATTGTCACAAACAGTCCTCATGAAGCCTGACAGCCTGGTAGACCGGACCGAGGGCGACGCTCGCTCTGTCTCACTGTGGCTCTCTATTGTTTTCCTTTGCTCACACTCTCCAAGGCTCGCTGTGCATTAACAAATTATTTATTAAAATGAGGGGGGTCACTAAACGTGTCTGAATTAGTCCTTAACTGAAATGATGTTGAGGTACATATTTATTTTTTGGGATGTAGAAACAATAGAACTAAATAGGGCATACTTAAAAGCTGGATCAAAATTAGCAGGATCAAAATTCACAGTTGGATATTTAATATAATTCAAATAAACAAACAACTCAGTCAAAATCTGGAAAGGCGTTCCACTAGAAATTAGTTGATTGAGGTGATTTGACCTGATGAAGAGAAATCCAATGCTCTGTGGCAGCCAAAGGACCAGACTAACACATCACACCCCTGAAATAGTCTTTGTGGCTTCGTGTGGTCCAGCTCCTTTAGGCTGACGTCGGCATGCTAATGTAGTCACTGCGAAGACGTGAGCATGTTGACGTTAAGCAGGAGTAATGTTTATGTTCACCATCTTAGTTATTACTGCGTTAGCATGTTAACATTTGCACATTAAAGAGGACACATACAATAAAGCTGATTAACGTGTTGGGAGAGACATTATAGCCTTGCTCATATTATGATATAAACCAGAGAGTACAACATTTCAAATTCAACCCGAGGATGGCGCTCAATGAAAAGTTACCAAATGTCGTCCTCGTGGCGGAGCTCAAGGCAGGGATCAACAAATCGATTAAATTTCCTCTTGAGGCAGACATGCATGCGTGTGTGTACCAAAGTTCATGACATGAAATATTCATCGAGGCGTTTCACTCAAGACCACAAATGTGAACTTGTGTGCTGACACTCGAGGCAAAGCCACCAAAGTCGACAGAGCGTCTTTCCTCTGAGGACCAAGAATGTCTGTACAAAATTCCATCCAATAGTTGTGGAGATATAGGCGGTAGCCGTTTCTCCCTCTTGAGAGTCTCTGAGTCAAATGAAGATAACAGGCTGCTGGCTGTAGCTTCATTTTGAAAGGACAGACATGAGAGAGAGAGAGCAAATAGCCTCAGGGTATTGCTTGAATTGTTCAACAATTTGTTTGAAATAAAAAGGTTTATTCCTGGACACCAATCCTTTTCACATCAAGAAAAATCCCAATTTTGCTTTGACCGTCTCCATCTTGTACATCCCCGTGCTGTGAAGACGGGTGAAGTTTCTCTAAACTAAACTGATTACACCCTTCCCTGCTGTGTGCCACTTCCAGCACATCCCCCCACACACTTTCCTCCTAACCCCCAGCTTCCCTCCCTTATCATCACAGCTGATTGCACTGCTGAAGCCCAAATGAACTGTTAACCCCGTCTTCACCACCACGGCCATAAATAGAAAACCACACAGACCAGCATTCAGGCACTGATGGAACATTGCTGTGGGTTTTTCAACTTGTGTTGTGGGTCAGTTGTGTCCGAAGTCCACAATCTGTGGCTTAATTGAGGGCTTGAGGTGAGATACACAGGCGCTGACATCTTCAGGCCATGAGCTACATATGCCATACCCACTGTAGCAATGATGTATTAATGATGCACATCAATATTTCAGATGCTTTTCAGTGGGAACTATTAGTCTTGGGTTTTTCTCCTGAGCCATTTATTTTTTCCTCACAAGTACAATTGTTCAGGGCCACCTGGTTAAATGTGTCCTCCGTTAAGAGGCTGACAGTGAAACTGATGAAATGTGGCTTCAGTAAATTCCTGATTTGTGATGAGGTTTGAAACAAACAATTACATCTTCTTGTTGATTTACACCTTTTAAATATATAAAAGACAGTTCAAGGGGGTGAATCTCTCTCTTCCCTCCCCTATTTCTCTCCTCTGTAACCCCAACCGGTCGCAGCAGATGGCCGCCAACAACGGAGTCCTTGACATTCCTTAATAACATTTTTGAAAATGAGCTAGATAAACAACAGAAAAAACAGTGGATAGACAGATGGATGGACTATTTTATCTTAGATTTTGCCAATTATTGAGCCCCATAACCTCACAAAACCACTCATTAAGAAAATACATGTTTATTGACAACAGTTTAATTATATCCTTATGACATAATGTGAGGCAGAAAAAATAAAGCTTCATTACAAGTAGATTTTCTCTGGTCACCATTTGCAACAATACTTTACTGCCCAATTCATAACAATATCATATTAAACCATGTCAAAAAGTAGCGGCAAAGCTTTCATGACATGCCTCCGTAATACTTCGCAGTTATAACGCGATAAACAAACATCATTACAAATAGCCCACATATCTGAAATATTAAAGAGAAATCAATGTTATTTTCAGTACAATTTTCCAATCATGGAAAAAAAAACAATTCTGAAAAATGCAAATAATAATTTTTCATTATTTCATAGGTGAGCAATATTGTATGAAGTAATGAAATAATATGGGGCAAAGTGTTTGTGTACGAAAGAAATCTGTGTCTTTCAGAAATCAACCTGGGAAAAATATTACTAGTTTGTTGTTGTTTTTTCTACCCCTTTTAAACTATTGTCAATAAAACTGTATCACAATATTAAAAATTACTATGACCAAAGTAAACTATTAATATTGATATTTTGCTCTGTCCTTCCTTATGAGACTGTAGTAATTAGAGCCAACCCAACAAATTAACAGTTGCACATTGCCATGTATGATACTACAATACGAGTTATATGACTGAATACCATAAATACTGATAACATCTGAGAGATTAGAGGTCAGTAACGTTCATAATGTGGTCTCTGGGGATGGGAGTTGTACCCCTGGTTGGAGCTTGGATGATACCCACTCCCGTGCCCACTGTGCCGGTCTCTGTTCCCGTCTCTGTCCCTGTCCCTGTTCCAGTCTCTGTCCCTGTCCCGGTCTCTGTTCCCATCTCTGTCCCTGTCCCGGTCTCTGTCTCGGTCATGCCAGCGTTGCTGCTCACGATGGTCTCCTCTCCAGCCCCGGTCACCTCCCCAACCTCGGCCTCCTCCCCAACCACGACCTCTGTGCCCCTGACGGTCCTGGTACCTAGACAGTGACATATTAATTAACAGTTAGTCTTCAACAACAGGTGCGTGTTACATGGCACATGAATAAAAAAAAAAGTTAGTTAGAAATTCAAGTTTTGCCTTTAAATTGCCAATAAATCCAGTTTCTCCAGAGTAAACCTGGCCGTGTTCAGTGGGTTTCTCTTATCTCTTTACAGGCGCCAGATTTCGCCTTTACATGACGGTCAACATATTAGGTTAGTGGAGAATGTCGATGATAATCTGATTACATAGGACTCTGTTCAGAGGTAATGTTTCCGTCTGTTTAGACTTGCCTTTTAGTCTTACCATTTTCATTTATTTTACTTTAAAACTGTTAATATTTGATGACTGTTACTTTTGTCTGCAAAAGAACAGGTGCAGTATTAATAAACCTTTACTTTGTCTGTTGATTTGACATGTGCATTAGATTGCAGATCTGTGGGTATGGATTGTAAAACCGTGCATGCAGCTTACAAATCTGTGGGCACCGATTGCAAAACTGTAGGCATGGCTTGCAAAACCGTGTGTATCGTTTACAAATCTGTGGATTGCAAAACCGTGCATGCGGTTTAAAAATGTTCCTCACCTGACCCTAGGGTAACTCTCATGTCACTGTGACACTCGTGACATGGTTGTAGCCACACGATATACTGGCATTACATATCTCTAACACATTAGAAGTGATGATTTCTGATGAAAGCCCACTTATGAGAGTATGCCTGGAGAGGAGAGACTTGAGAAAGCCCGTGTTTGTGACTTTGGAGGGATAAAGATTGATAAATGGCTTTTATAGCTTCCTTTAAAATGAATGTACAGTCAGAATAGTTGAACTCATGAGCACCTACAAAAACCTGTTTACGAGTCATCAAATACTACTCAGTCAGTTAGAACACTTGTATAATGGCCCCCGTGGTACCTGTAGAGCAAAATCAATATTTACATTTCATGATTTATGTTCATAGCTCCAGCCTTCATGATAACATCTTATTCACTAAAGCAGTTGCTGACACCTCAGTCAGTTCAGTGAAAGCACAAGCAGACATACAACCATACAGGTTGGAAGTGTAGGCATGTGCTAAAATTACAAATGAACTGTTTGTTGTAGAAAACAGCCATTTTCTTATGTGACTGCTGCAAAATATGGAACCAGGGGAACTAAACAGGGTCCCCAACTGTCACTGTGCAATACAAAATCTCGGGAGTGCTCTTTCAACCAATTTAGCCTTTAATACCTCCAAGCTACATTTCACATTGTGATGATTAGAGACAATTACTTTATTGACAACATTTTTTTAACGGCAACTGCTTTCATAATGGCATAACCATATTAGGGACTATACAAAGCAAAAACGGCCAAACATTGTCTGATGTCAGCTTCTTCTTTTCTCCATTTTATATTGCTGTTAACTAACTAACTTTAGTGTTAAACTGTTGGTTAGACAAATGAAGGGAATATTTCAGGTTCATGGACACCCCCCCCAAAAATCACTTATTCCATTTTAAAGACAAAGTGATTGATTGATTGAATAATTGGGATATTAACCATTATTGAAACTAAGCACCGGCTTGAAGCTTTGCCTCCATAAAAGTGTCGCTTTAGTGAAGTCCTATCACTATAAATATTCTACAGTATCACCTTGCTGTTCTAAGTTTGACTTGGAAATCACAGTGGAAACAGCTCAATCATTTCTTTCTGATCACACTGTTGCACATTTGCCTCACATGATATAGTAGAGAGACCGTTACATTTACCATAAACACTAACATTGGAAATAAAAGTGATTACCTGTTGTCCCTGCCCCTCTGGTTTCCCCTCCAGTCCTCCACTATGGGCGGCGGGTCGGCGGGCCGGTTCAGGTACTGCTGGTACTCCTGGTCCTCCGATGAGAACCTGTGGGCGAACAGCTCCTCGTACTTCTGCAGGGTCTCCGTGCTCTCGGCCATTCTGCAGCCACGAGAGAGAGAGGGGGGGAGAGAGAGAGAGAGAGAGAGAGGGGGGAGAGAGAGAGAGAGACACCAGGTATCACCACGAAGCTGCTAACATGGATATGCACAAGTCCTCTGTGTACAGGCGGATGTTCCTGTTTCAGCTGCCGCAAGACAAACTCCTCATGGGCCAACACAAGCAGGTCCCTTAACGTTACACGGAGATACAATGCAATGAACAACAAACAAGTCTTAAACTCTAAAGTCTTCGAAACGCACCTGCACTCGTCGTGAGCGTTGTAAACTTGAGATACACGTTGATGCGTGTTTACATGAGCCGACTTGTCCGGAATCGCCGTGTGTCGTGCGTCGCCGAAACCCTTCCGCTAGGAACAAAGGAAACGTCTTATAAATGGTTCCGGGGGCGCGCGCACCTGACGCCGATTGATGGAAAAGAAAGAAAAGAAAAGAACCACCGGACAAAATCAAGTTTGTTTGTCAACTGTCGACGTTAAAAGTCAAGTTTTCAGACACGCATTTTTTTTTTTTTAAATTGAAGAAGCTAATGAGTGGCTACTTTGCCTTAACCGTTAAATGGCTTAATTTTTTGGGGGGGAGAACGTGCCGACTGCAGGGAGCTTGAAACATGTAAGTGTGTGTGTGTGTGTGTGAGAGAGAATTGTTGTGGTTTTTTTAACACTGTTGCTTTTGCAAATTCTGTCTTTGGTTTGAATTACGCGTGATCTCGCAGCCAACTTCGGGCCACGGCTCCGGCTGAGCCCGCGGACACCACCGCAGACACCACGGGTTACGCGTGGGAGGCGGTCGTGTAGAAGCCAGAGCAGGTGGACGCCGCTCCGTGTCGCTGCTGCCGCCGCACTGTGCAACACGATCCCGTTGGGGAGGAAGAACCTGCACAACAGCGACCGGGCAGACAAATGCAAACATTCACTTAAATTTCACCAGCGCCGATTTTTTTAAATTTTTTAAATTTTTTAAATTTTTTTTTTTAAATTTTGAAGGTCGGCGGAGGAAGAAGCCCTTCTGACGTGGGATTTATTCTGTCGCGTAAACGTGGAGAGGGGGGGACAAGCCGAGAGAGAAAAACTTCCAGAAACGACCGGGGCTCTGTGAGAGAGACTGAGCTCGACAACCCGGCGAATCGAGTTTGCTGAAGAAGTGCTCTCATATTTCAGTTAGTCTCTGAGCGGCGAGGAGCTGGCGCACGCGGGGGGGAGGAGGAGGAATGACCTCTTTGGACCACTGATCCTCATCTGTGGACTTTGACTGCGCCTCTCAGCCACACTATTCTTTTTGTTGTTGTTGTTGTTGTTGTTTTACCCTCTCAACACGCAGCCAACAAACAAACCCCACCAACGTACACTAAAAGGAGTTGTCCCTCAGATCCGCGGCAATGGGGTGAGTAGTGTCAAAGTCCCGTGTCGGTCTCTGGTCACATCCAGGACGCGCTGCCCCTCGGAGCGCCTCTGTCGCGACACCTGCGCTGCGCGCGGAGAAATACCTCCACGATTGTCCAGTTGACGCGCCAAGCCTTTATCAAAACAGCATGTCGGAGGACAGTGGAGGACCACATGTGACAGGTTTACAGCCTGGTTCTTCCGATTTCATGTGTGCAAATGCTTGATGCCATATTTCTGATTTCTGATTTTTTATTTTTATTCATCATTTTTAGTGCATACTCTCACATGGACCCACATACTTCGTGTTCTCCTTATTTCCTTAGTGTGAAAATATGGTTTTCATAGGGTGATGATGTGGAGGGGTGAGTGTCGAGGCTGCACTCTAATAAGGCGAGATGGTATGGCTATTGTGTGTGTGTGTGTGTGTGTGTGTGTGTGGAGGTATAGTGGTGTACTCCTGTAGTTGTTTACAGGGTACAGCTCATTATGTTGCCACCGTATAGTCCACTGTGGTGTGAACGTTGACTGATTGCAATGAGCTTTCCTCATTTTCTACTGAGTTCCCTCTCTCTCTGAAGTTCTCTAATCCTGTGTGTGTGGCTTTTTATTTATTTGACTAATACAAATCGCAGCAGTGGCAGCTCAGCATAATTCATTCCTTTCAGAATCCATCCAGTCTCTGAATAATGTATCGAAGCTTTTACATTTGTGACATTTAAGACACCCTGATTTATGTCAAATGTGAGGCTAAGTGTCAATGATAAGCTGCTTAATGTTCAGTGCTTGTTTTTCTTGAGCGGATTAGTTTTTTAAAATATATTGTGTAAGAAACCAGTTCAACAGTCCTGATGACTCCTCGTGGGTTTGGCGTTGTCACCCAGCAGGTTTTGAGAGGAGTCAGTATAGTGTTGTTTCATTAAACTGTTCCAGTAGATCAGCAGCGTTGCATCTCGTCCCAATTCAAGACAGGAGGTCACACCTAGTGACAAGTTTCCTTTGTCCACCTCCCTGGTTTCAGTCAGGTGATTTAAGTTTTGGAAAGTGGACCACAACGACTTCCATAAAAGCCACTCTCAAAATCCACCGTCCATGGAGTCATCAACTGGGAGGAATTTTTTTTTGGATGGTTCCATAAGAGTGATTGCTGCGCCCCATCACATGTCTCAGAGCCAAATGGGGAAGTCTTCAAACCCCAATGATATTTAGTTATTGTAGAAGACTAATGAAATCACCAGATAATCACAAACTGGAACCAGCAATATCTTGATATTTTTTATTTTTCCACAATGAACCAAATACATATACTGAGAAGCTGAAAGTGTGGGAATTTTATTTTAAGCATTTCAGTTTTCAGAAGTAAAACAAAACAAATCAATATTCAGTTAACGTGTGTGTGTGTGTGTGTGTGTGTGTGTGTGTGTGTGTGTGTGTGTGTGTGTGTGTGTGTGTGTGTGTGTGTGTGTGTGTGTGTGTGTGTGTGTGTGTGTGTGTGTGTGTGTGTGTGTGTGTGTGTGTGTGTGTGTGTGTGTGTGTGTGTGTGTGTGTGTGTGGTCGAGGACCTTCTGATAATAACTTCAGTAAAGAGATGGTTATTGTGTTTTTAAGTACAGTTTTACAGCTCAAGCACTGAATCTCCAAAATAAAACTCAGAATGACCAAAAGCCTCTTCTCACTGAATAAGCGGTCACACAGACAGCGACGCAATCAGCATATTGCTATTTAAAGTAAGTCATGCCGGGTGCAGCCCTGACACATGGATAGATGATAATCTCCTGGCAGGCCAGAGAGTGACAGCTAAAGGCTTAATACTCATTGATTAGGCTCTGTGACATGTGACGCGTGGCACTGGGTCTCTTGGCTGCCCAGACAGGAGAGTGAACTGTTAAGCCTAATCCGAGTCCTCTGTCTGCGGCTGAAGGCCGGAGGGGAAGGTTGTCGAGGTGCAGCAGGGGAGAACAAGCAGGTCTTACTGTTAAGGAACTGTGGGTAAATGAAAGGGGACAGACTGACGGCGGATTGGACGTCTCCACACCAGATGGTTGAGGCCTAGGAAGGCCATCTGCTGCCATGCTGCGCTTCTGTGGAGACTATCCTCACTTCCTTTTCCTCCGAGCTCTCAGATTAAGTCGGGCATTGTGTCCTATCGCCTCAGTGTGGTGGTGGAGGACGTGATGTGGCTGCTGGTTTGAGTCTGGCCTGCTGCCTTTGTTGCATGGCATACTGTCACTTTCGCCTGATTAATGAGCAGCACTGGCACAGTTCCACTTACATTATGGCAAAATAGACATCAAATTATTTTAAATGATCAAACTTGTCCTTCATATTTTTTTCACAAGTTTAAAGTGTAATACCTCCCAAAAGTTCAAATGTAAAATAGGGAGCCGTTGATGATTAATTCAGTAATTAATTGATCCAACGATTGATTGTAGTCCAGTGATTCCTGGAAATAGTGGTACCAAAGTAAGTCCACTGTCCCAAGATGATTAAATGGACAAAAAGTATTTTAATAAAGTAATGTAAAGATATTTATATAACACAGTATTTCCATGGCCCTTTCTCGTGTAAATCTCGGAAAATCCTTCAAGTGAAACACAAATCAGCAAACAAACAAAACACAACACCTATCTTGACCTTGTCACAACTCGTGTCACAAATACTTTTATTGTAATGGTCCACAAGCTCAAAAGGTTGATGACTAACAAGTAAGGAAATTTGGTGTATTGCTGGTGAGTAAATGAAAGTATGTATTTATTTTTTCCGATGAGACTTTGATGTTTTGGAACTTTGTTGTATAGCTAACTCTCCTACCAAGCTCATCTGCCTTTAAATACCCTTCATGAAATGGGGAGATCCAATCAATACACTTGGATTATACATGTCCATTTTGTTACTTTAACTTGTTAACTCCTTTTGTCCCTCCCAACATTTAATGCTTCCTGCATCAAACCTTCTGATAGAGAAGAAATGCTTTAAACTAACACCCACAAGTCACTGTTAGGCTGAAACAACATCCATTCAATTATGCCACACATCCTTCTAGTACTAGACTATCTCAGGAGTCCAGGGTATTGCATGCTTCGGTATCCGAAGGGGAACATGACCTCCCAGTTTTGACCTCCTAACATCATTAGTAGAGCAGCCTGTTTGTGGAATCACGACAAAACCACCTGGGCTTTTATCGTAATGGAGTTTTCTTCTCCTGCCTCCTTTTGCCCATTCACACAGACAAAACGACGCTCTCACTAATCGGGCAGCGCTGCTCTCCAGCAGCGCGCAGGTAGAAAAAAATAATACAATGAGGGAGAGTTCATCCGACTGACGAACGGCATTACACCAGCAACGAGCATTCAAGTTATTCAATTATAGTTTTTTATGTTCACTCAAAAAAAAAAATTGCTACATCGTCACAACACGGTTGTTTCTAATTTGCCATTTTCACATTCCCGGAGTCACCAGATTGGTTCAGCGTTCGACCTTGTTAGGAGTTTTTCAGTTTTTCTCTCACGGATTTTGGAGCAGTGTTCTTTTGATATTCATACTCGTAGAATGAAAAAAAACAATGGGAAGTTGGTGTATTGATGTCAGTACCAGCTGAGAGGGTGAGGAAGGATTAGTGCTCGCTCAGTGGCCCTTTCCTACTGAACTGTACATATTTGACAAGTGAATAAGCCTTAGTCTGGAAAGTTCTTTGAAAAGACAGAAATTCAAAAAACACATTCTGTCAGTAATGGGATTTTAAGTAATTAATGTAGCCAGGTGATCGTCCTGCTTTAGAAAAACTTGACTGCCCTGAATTTGACACGTCGGTAATGTAATGTGCTCATACATTATGCAACTTAAGTCTGCTAAAAAGACTTCGGACTCCCCCAAAGTTCTTTTGTCAAGAAGACTGTCTGCTGTTTTCCATCAGGTCTCTGACAGTTAATTTGCCTCAGGAGAATTGAAAGGGTTTGAAAAGCCAGTGACCTCATGAAGTCCCAGTGGCAGAGAGAGAGGTTGTCTCGCTAATAAAAAAGATCTTATTATAGTGTAACAGGCTCATTCATTCCACTGTGCCCGTGGGTCTCTGCGCCCAACAGGACCTGGACATGCAGTTGGCCAGCTGATTTTGTCCCCAGCTCATTTTACACTCGGAACATGGTGTAAAACCCACACATTGTGTGTTGGTGCTATCGCTCTGCTGAGCCATGTGGCTGAAAGTCATCAACTTATGTAAAAGGAACAAAAAAAGATTGTGCATAAGCATAAATTTGCCTCTCCATAATTCATTTCAAACTCTACTGTACTGTCATAGTCAACCCATACACACATCTATAGGTGTGCGTGCTGCCTCGTGTGTGCTGAGTGACATCTGGAGCTGGTAAAGAAACACTGTGTTCACACTGGAACGTGAGGAATGTTACAGTGCACAGCCGCTTGAGTTCTGACGTTCAACCCGTCAAGTGTTTGACCTGCAGATTCCTGAATCACCTATCAATATATCTAAACGGCTGCCACGCACGCCTCTCTCTTATTGGGACAGAGAGGAAGATAGCTGCGTGACTGAGGCGTGAGTGGATTCAAGAATCTGGACGAATCTGTTTTCCCACCCGCTGGACAAACGCGTCTGGATTCTACAGGTGCAGCAGAAACACGAATGCAACGCGACTGCAGCCCTTCGCGTTAGCAATCACCATCCAAGCTCTGAGTCACGCTTCATGTTGTCACCTGCCATCATCTTAAAATGTCTCCTTTAAGCGGCAGGATTATCCTTCTCCTAGCAAACGTAACTTAAACAATGTTTGAGTAAATCATAGGTGGTGATCGGCCGAAATATTTAAAAGAACCTGAACTGAAATCTAGTTGTGGGGGTTACGATTTTGTGCTTTTTGTCATATAGATTAATGAAATAATGCTCATGTTTATTGGTACGATGTAGAGCTCTCTTGACAGTGGGACCTCTCAGGTACATGGATGTCAGCACTTTCCTTCGTTTTTTAATTTAGTCTCCTGCAGCACGCACACACACACACACAACTGTAAATTATTTAATGCACCAGATGGGGACAGAGCACCCAACAGTCAGCGGGACAAAGAATTCAGTGGTCACAAAGTCCAAACATCGTCTCGTTTTTTTCAGTAAAAATCAATCAACCTAATGTTAGTTTTTTTTTTTATCTCAGAGAGGCAGATCACTGGATTCCACCCGCCGTTGTGTGAGTGCATCCATGTGTTCAGCAGTGGCCTTTCACTTCTCTTCCCTTGCCAGCGTGAGCTGGCTCCAGACACTGCCACTGCAAAGGTCATCGTGTGTGTGTGTGAGTGTGTGTTGATGTGGATGTATGTAAAGCGTCAACAGTGATCTGTATAATGGGTTTTGTTGTTCCCAAAGCAGATGAAGACTGCGATTAGGCTTAAAGGGGACAGTGAATTTATTAGGCTTTCATTTCTGTGAGAACCATAATCCAGAGGGAGGAAAAGCTTTATTAGCTCATGAATTTTTGCTGCATGCCAGCCAGCCTGTCTATCTGACATTATTTTCACTGGGACCTCATAGTGGCGCATTAAAGTAGGAATGAACTGAATGTCCTCCGACAACTCCCTTTGTCGAATGCTGAAAAGCATTACAGCGACATTGGCACCAGCCGTACACTGTTAATGAAACCTCCGCG
Source organism: Scophthalmus maximus (assembly GCF_022379125.1). Classification (NCBI taxonomy): domain Eukaryota; kingdom Metazoa; phylum Chordata; class Actinopteri; order Pleuronectiformes; family Scophthalmidae; genus Scophthalmus; species Scophthalmus maximus. The sequence continues at coordinate 7,707,746 of NC_061518.1, forward strand.
CAGAGATACGCATGTTTCTGATAGCTCTAACAGTGGTTTAATTTCAGTGACTCTTTGTGAATATGCTCTCAAGACGATTTTGATTTTGGCTTTCTCTCATAAGCACATCCCTGTGCTCTAAAAATCCAATATTTGTACTGTTTCTTCTAGTGCTTGAATGAATTTATTGCTGTGCCAAGCAAAAATTGCGACTGTGCCTCTCAGCAGCCTCCCGCCAACCTGACACATTTTGTGGAAACCTTTCATGTCGCGAAAGTCGATGACAAGCCAGGATGGGAAAGCAAAGAGAGGAAGAAAGGATAGATACTAGAAAGCATCAGGATTTCACAGGGTTTACAACCGAAAACGGATGCTGTAAGAAGTTTGTAAAAGGCTTTCTCCCGGGAGCGTGTTTGTAACCGAGTAGGTAGACTTTGTGGAGGGGAGATAAAGGATCTGTGAACAATTGTCTCACTAGCACCTGATCGCAAGCATACTTTAAGCTCTAATGAATCATTAGAACATGAAATGATGCATAGACGCAGCATGCAGATAAAAGGAAGTAAAAAAAATACTTATAGAGGTAAAGTCAATACTTCATGATGGATTGAACTTTACTCATGAAATCCTGTGACCTCTGTTGCTCTAATGTTAAATCAATACAGAGCAGTAGAATAACACGCAGTCTAATGTGACATCTAAAGGTTAAGGTTCATCTTTAGTTTAGCTGATGTTGTTAATATGATTCCTTCTGTTGTTGCGGTCTGTCGTATCATCAATTTACCCACCTTTCCCCCCACCATAATCATTAAGTCGGACCTCATAACAATCATCCATTCTATTGCATAAAATCTGCCTTGACAAATCAATAAGAGGGGTGAGTGGACCCAACTTGCCAGAGCCAGTTGAACTTTGCCCTGTCTGAAAGATGCACTCACTCCAGCAAGAAGCAATTCACGCGTGTCCTTCATGTCCTGCATCTGCCTCATTGAGTTCTTGAGGTGTCCTCTGATCCCCGTCATCCAGCCACTCCACTCAATTGTTCCTCGCACTTCAAACTTTATCAAGGAGCAACCTGACCTCTTGCCCCTCTCGTTTTTTTTGAAATGACAACTTCCAGTGGCTGATGTAGACCTGACGGGTACAGTCCCCGTAAAGCACTACAATTAAATGGAAGTGCAACTATTTGGATGTTTTTTTTCACTTTGTATTGAACTGAGGATACGAGCGTCAGCTAAGACGCATCCCAAAGTTGCTCTGCTGGATTCAGGTCCGGTGACCGTGACGGTCACCAAGGTTCACTGTCATGTTCATGAAACTAGTTTCTTTTGCTCGGTGCGTGATCATGCTGGAAGGAGCCTCTTGAACATGGGTAAAGGGACGTACAGTCTGTAAGCCTCAGCAGACATTTACATTTCTCAAACCAGGGTGCGTTTTTCCAGTCTTCAGCTGTCCAAACTTGTTTTTTTTTAGTCCCGCTCCCGCTGCAGCCTCACATTTCTGTTCTTGGCTGACAGGATTGCAAACCCACATGGTCTTCTGCTGTCGAAGCCCATCTGACTCGAGGTCCAATGCGTTGCACATTCCGAAATGCTCTTCTTTTCTCGGCAGTTGCTTTTTTTTTCCGTTCTGATGTTTGATGGGAACATTAACTGAAGCTTTATCTGACCCGTGTCTGCATGGTTTTATACTCTGTGGCAAATACGCAGGTGCACAGGTGTTCCTAATAAATTGCTCAGTGAGCGTTTTTCACAACAGCTTTCAGTGTGGTATTTGTGTATATAGGCGTGTGTACGGGTGACAATGAAGATAATCACAGTGTATAAAGTAAGAGAGAGAGAGAGAGAGAGGGTGTGTGGGGGTGTGTGTGTGTGTGTGTGTGTGTGTGTGTGTGTGTGTGTGTGTGTGTGTGTGTGTGTGTGTGTGTGTGTGTGTGTGTGTGTGTGTGTGTGTGTGTGTGTGTGTGTGTGTGTGTGTGTGTGTGTGTGTGTGTGTGTGTGTGTGTGTGTGTGTGTGTGTGTGTGTGTGTGTTTAGGGATGTCATTAAGAGGAGGAGCACTTCCACTGTATTTTCTTTTTTTAGTCTGCAGTCATTCAAGTTTAACCGGCTTCTTTATGCCCTTGGTGATACTCTGAACCTTTTTTCCCATCACAGTCAATAATGAGTTGGGTTTTATTGGTAATTCTGTTTTGGATTTGGTGTCGATTTGGTAAAAAGACCCAGGTTGCAGCTGTTTTATATAAAAATGTATACAGTATTTTAGAAGGTTTTTTTTAAAAACAATTTGTAATAAACAAGATCTGACACTGGGAATAACATAAACTTAACTTGAGGTCGCTGCGATCAGTGTCTTCAGCTTCTTACCCCTGCCATGATGAGAGGAAGTCTTGTTAACATCATGATTCCCAACACAGTGTTTAGTTTTCTCCTGTAGAGATGAATGAGACTCCATATTAGTTTTATTACAGGTTCAATTTCAGGATTTTGAGTGAAAAAAAAAAAGATTTCATCATCACAGTTAATAGCCACTCTCTCCTGAGAGGCAAAGAAGTCAGTATTAATAGCCAAAGCAGAAACATCTAAAACACTTTTACTTTCTCGAAAATACATGTCAATGAAGAAATGCATTGGGAAGTAATTCTTTCTAATACGTCTGGATGATTTCTCTGGAATTAACAGTATGACATTCGTAACACAACTTCTCCCACATACATATAAATCACAATAATCACATATCGATTAATTCAACTGACCAGTCGGGTGCTTTTGTCAAGAGACTTTTTTAACAGATCAGAATCTTTTTTTGTGTAACTTATAATATATTGAGTTAATGGACAAATCTAAAAATCAGAACGCCTTGCATTAGAATGTATAATAGTGTAGGAATAGGCACAAAAAAAGATCAAATCCAATAGGTGGTGTTTTGTAAACATGGTGGGCGCAGTGAGCTGTAGCTTCGTCCTACACCTTTTCACTGTAGAAAGCCTCTGCCTTGTTCTCCACTGGTCTCCTGTCGCTTGCTTTTCCTTTTATCCCTAAATGTGTGTGATTATTTACAAATGCATCAAAATATGGTGTGTGATGAAGCTGAAGTGCGACCAGGTTCTACTTTCTGAGCAGCTGCATGTTAGACTTGACTTGTCTGAAATATGTCAATTTATTTTTATTTTGACAGAAAATCTAGCGAGTCTTCTCCTGTTTGATTCCCATGATTGTCTTGAATGCATTTGGTCCTCGGGGGAAATCTTGCGTCTGACAATAGGTGTGTGTTGCACACAAACTAGTGCGCACCGGGTCACTCCAACGCCAAGATGTGTGCCACTGTCACCTGTGAGAAGGCAGCGCGTGTTGATGTGCTAATCGCCTTGGCTTGCATTTTGGATTCGGGGTTTGTGTTACATTATCAAGTGGCGTCTGTGCTGAGACTCTCGGCATCTCTGGAGAAACAGTTCAGTGCCTTTGCAGCCGTAATGTGATAAAGGGATATTTACAGCTTAATATACATTTTAAGTGTGTTTTTTTTTTTTTGGCTTAACATTGTCAAACGTGCCTTATTGATCAGAGGACTTTATCTTCATTTGTATTAACATGCAGTGTGCAGTGAGCCTCCTCTCATTTTATCCCTCTTCTGTCCTCTGTTCTCCAGGGAGCAGCCAATCTACACCACCAGGGCCCATGTCTTCCAAATCGACCCAACCACCAAGAAGAACTGGGTTCCTGCCAGCAAGCAGGCCGTCACTGTCTCCTACTTCTACGACAGCACGCGTAACAGCTACCGCATTATCAGCGTGGATGGATCCAAGGTGTGTGTGTGTGTGTGTGTGTGTGTGTGTGTGTGTGTGTGTGTGTGTGTGTGTGTGTGTGTGTGTGTGTGTGTGTGTGTGTGTGTGTGTGTGTGTGTGTGTGTGTGTGTGTGTGTGTGTGTGTGTGTGTGTGTGTGTGTGTGTGTGTGTGACGCAATGTCAGAAACATTTAAGTTCTGTCGGGAGACATGGTTGAAGTTTGGGAAGAGCACTCAACACTAGAATTGAACAACGGGAATTTCACATTAATTCATTTTACGTTTGCTGCTCCCACCAAAGGCATCAACCTAACATGGGTCCATCCATTTAATATTTTGATTTTCTCTCCTGCTACTGGAGTTAAGGTCAGCTATGACTTCCTCTATTTTTTTAATCATTAATTTCCACAATTTTTCTTTTGGTTCAAGTTGGATTGCTTGGAATCAATATTTCGGACAACTGCTGTATTTTCTATAACGTGGTGAAAATTCCCTTTTCAAGTAGTCATCTTCAGAATGTTCTGTGCCGACCAACAATTGAAATTTACTATAAACTATGAATAAGAAAAAAGGAAATAAAGTATAGGCTCAAAAAACAACAATCACACAAACAATTTATGGATTACCAGAATCATTGTCCATGTTTTTTTTTGTTGATTAATCTATTAATAATTATTAAATTGAAGTTATTTATTGATTAAAAAATGAATTAAATTAACCTTCATTGCACAATTATCACAATTACACACTTGTCTCTATGCTTACATAACTTCTGCTGCCTAGCGACATAGACCTTTTTCACAGCAGCCATTTTGACATGAGAAAATAGGTAAATGCACATTTTACTCATGAGTGAACAATGTTCTATTCACGCTGGCTTCAGATGAGAGCATGTTCACCGTGCACATGAAAAGAGTCCATACGTCCATCCCTCTTTTGGGATTCATGACATTCAGACCTCAACCTTGTCCTGAAAGCTCAGACTTCATAGGTTGTGTAAATGTGGATATTTCCAACGGCCTCATCTTGTCTCTCGGTCTCCTTTTGTATTTCCCACAATACGTTGCCCACCTGCTAGCATTTTAATTGTTAGTCTCTGCAGCAGCCTTGTTACCGTTGCCTCGCAGCCATGGTCTCACGACTTAACCTCTTGAACGCCACAAGCTCACTAGTTCCATATGAAGGCAACATTGGAGCCTTAATTGATGAACTCCTGTGTTCAACCACTATTTCATGTCAAAATGACGGCTGTGAAAAGCCACTTCTCATTTAGGTTTGAATCAGAGTCTGAAAATCAACAACGTGCCCTACGAGCTACTTGCCTGTTCAACTCAACTCGATCTGTAATTCACTGTCATCGACAAACAGCCGACAATAATCACACCGTGCACTGTAGAGCTTTGAAGTTGTGGTTCCGCTCGATCAGCTCTCCCTCCTTCCAGTCCAATCCCTCTGCACTGCTTTTTATTTTGACCTGAGCTGATGTTTTTCCTCTGAAGTATTTTTCACCCATGAGGAATGAGGAATAGCATGGTCATTGAACATGCAGTGTACAGTATGTGCACCCTGCATGTTTTCACTCTGTATGTGACAATCTCAAGAGAAGTGATTTTTGCCAAAAATGATTCTGATTTGTCACCACAAGAGCATCATGTTGAGATTAAATCCCGCATGTGACAACATGAGTTTGCCAATATCCCATAATCACAGGTTCTTCCTCCGCTAACTGAAAGAGTAGATGATGTGTTTCCATGGCGATCAGAGTCTCCTCTCTGTGTGAAAACTGTAGGGGAGTTATGACAGCGGTATCCCTCCGTCAGGCAATCGTCTTAACTCACTCCGATTACCTGCAGAGCCCCTTCTGACACTGAGCAGGTTGACAGTTGGTTTTCACCCGTATATGTTCTCGTGTTTGGTATTTGGTGTTTGGGTACAGGGCCCGTGGAGTTCAGTGTTTGGATAAGCACCCCAACAGCTGAACTCAGCTGTGTGTGTGTGTGTGTGTGTGTGTGTGTGTGTGTGTGTGTGTGTGTGTGTGTGTGTGTGTGTGTGTGTGTGTGTGTGTGTGTGTGTGTGTGTGTGTGTGTGTGTGTGTGTGTGTGTGTGTGTGTGTGTGTGTGTGTGTGTGTGTGTGTGTGTGTGTGTGTGTGTGTGTGTGTGTGTGTCTCACACGGTGCCAAAGGGCCATTTGATTGAGATGTAGTTTAAAGGTTCAGTTGAGAATTGGGCGTGTGCGAGAGAAAATCTACCTGGTAGCTTTGATTAATTTCCTTGCTGGCTCAAATATAGAAAGAATTAAACCCCATCTTTTAAGACATTTAAAATGCATTGTTCCACTGCTCCGGCAAAGCATTGTCAAGTCAAACTGTGTTAGCTTCAAAAGCGCTCTCTTCCCACAGCTAGAAACCAGAGAGGCAAGACTCTAATCTGTTATGTCATCGAGCAGCACTGACAATACCTGACCATAAATCACAGAAGACAAAATGAGCCCACGTGTCTGCTTCATCTTTCTGACATTGGAAATCTACTTAACTTCAAATCATCTACATTTGACGTCCTCCTCTTCGTCAAGGCCAGGATGCCTCTCTCCTCTCTCTTCTCTCCCGCGCCCGCCATCCTCCCTGTTCTCTCTCCACTCTCCGGCAACCTTGAGTAACAACAATGTGTCGTACAATGTCTGCAGACAAGCTCACAGGCTGTGTGTGAGGTACAAGGACAAAAATTAATATATATTATCATTCCATTCATTTTTGTCAGTAGTTCAAAAAGAGACGACCCCTGCCGATTCCAATTTCACCCCTGCTTCCAGATCATTCGAGTCAAAGTGATGTGTCTACATGAGAAAAGTAACTGAAAGTGAGGAAATGTTGAGTCGCAACAAATACATGTTAAATACAGTTTCTGGTGTGTACACTAGCTGTGAGGGAGGCAGGTCTGTCTGCAGGAATAGTCTGCGCTGCTCTGCACACTAACTACGACAGACTGTCGGCTTATATTCATCCATCCCTGATGGCCGGGCCACTCGCTGATGGTGATACAGCCAGTGCAGGAGCATATCAGCACTTTTCTGAACCGTGCTTCTCACACAAAAACGCACAAAGCAGCACGACGGCACGGTGAGGAGATGCCTCGCTGCGCTTAATGAATTTTCCCAAGTCTGATAATTTTCCCAGCTAACGTGCAAAAACCTTTTATCTCTTCCCCTGTTTATGATTTTTTTTTTATTCCTCTCGCTTACATCTTTAATGTCTCTTAACTTTTATTTATCTCACTACTTATCTCACAGCCAGGGTCTGATTTGAACTGAGAGATATTTAATGTCTCTCTCTGACAGGAATGAACATTCAAATTCATAATGTGTTTTTGGCTGGTAAGTTTGCCAGATATTTAGCGTTTAACTAGTCTGGCAAAGTTTCCTGCGTTATCATCGCCTTGCTCCCCTATAAAATTGTTGCTGCACCATAACTACACCGTAGTGTCTGTGCTTGTGCGTCATAGAGTTTTGTTTCAACCGAGATAAAGAATTATTTCTACTGGGGACTTTCCCACTTTGCCCATCGGTTTTCAGTGATTGTCCCCCCGCCAACACTTTTGAGTTGGAGTTTGGGTGAATTACTAGAATGAAGGTAGATCGTGTACCTTATTGTATACTCAGCTGTCGTGATGAGAGAATGCTCTGCGCTGATACAAGTCCCAAAACAATTATTTATCAGGATTATGTCGCACCCGCACCAAAGCTGCTATGAGCTACTGTGAAACTCAGTTTAGTAAAGAACATCGCACGTCACCAATTTGTCAGAAGAAAAAACAATCTGGGACAACAAATAATAGAATAAACTAATGTCATCTGAGGCATCCACTAACATCTCCCAATGAAAAAGGCTGCTATTCTTTATTTGAGAGTCAAGACTCGAGGCTGGAAGGCAGAAGCATAATTGAATTTCCTGTGCACTGAAATGCACAATTCAAAAACACTGTCTATTTAGTCTTCAGTTGCGATCATACTTCTGTGAATGTCTCTACTCTTCTGTCCAGAAAAGAGTGTCCATGGGCAGCAGAGAAGCAGAAACCCACCGAATCTCAACATGTGTCACCACCATTTTGAAACTTAATCCATGTTCCAGAGGTTATGTTGGGACAGTTTTAATAAACTCGCACAATAAGGAACAAATTTGACTTTATTAAGGAATCAATGGGCGCGTGAGCTGGTGACACAGTTTCCTAATGAAGTTCGGATGAAAGCTTGGGACATTTAACCAAGAGAGAATTCTACACAAGTCTGTGCTCAGAAATCATTTGCTGTATGACAACAATTTTGTCAACCTATAAATGGAAAAAAGGACGCCATTGATATTGGTGAAGGAATCATGATATATGGAACTGGAACTCTGTTCTGTGGATGTTGACCCCACTCAACTGTTGACCTACTCAAATGTTATGAGGACGCTCAGTGATATAGATGCGTTTACCTTTTTTTAAATTCAACTGTCATGTTCCAGAGTACATTTCAGGCTTTTTACAAGATTGTATGATGATAATAAATGGTGTCTCAACTTGGATTGGAGTTTTTGGAAAAAAAAAACAACAACCCCAGAACAAACCTCAAGACAAACAAAAGAAGTGACTACTCTGTTACAGGTCTCCCCTTTTCGAACTCTGACCTTTTTTTCTAACAATGGGATCTGGAGCTTTGGACAAGTGATCCCGGCTCTTTCCCTCCTGCCATGTGTCCTACTCCTGTTATTGTGCCGAATCTGACTCTGCAGATTCTGTGCACTCTGGAGACACATAATCAGCCGAGGAAGAACGTTTCCAACTGCCCCTCGGGGCTGGTGGCCTGCCGAGCTTCACTCTGCTCCTCCTGTGCCACTTGATCCGCAGCCTCACCACCCGCACAGCTGCCAGCGTCCCTCTGCTGCTCAACCTCCCTCGGTCCCACTCTCTGACTCATGCACTCGTACATGCCGGCACACGGTCACGTGGTCCGCATAGATGAGGGCGACCCTGCTAATATTAATGAACAGGTCGTTCATTTTTGAATACCTTTTATACCGTGTCATGTGTATACGTCACTCATTATACACTCCTTCATACCTCGTCTTCATCTTGTGTCTACTCATGTCTTTGTATGTGTTTAACCATAACACAGGATCAGAAATGCTGTTGTGGAATTCACTGTCACGATGTGTATATATATATTTTTTCCCAATAATAAATCACAGTATTATTGAATTTCATTACAATATTGACATTTATTTAACTTTTTCTTGATTCATTGTTGGGGCAACAAAATGAAATTAGAATTTATGATCAGCGAATCGAAACCATTTTAAAAAGCCTCAACTATGGGATGTTCACTATTCTAGCTTGAAAAACTCTTAATGCAGGCTTCCTACAGCATATTATTTATATTTACAACCCAATCCTTTTTTTCTTTTTTCTATCTTGCAGCACTGGCCTCCGTTTCTCCACAGTGGTCATTAAAGTTGCATCTTATCTCAACACTGCTCTTTGAGCCAGTGCGATGAGCCCTGTTAAATATTCACCCCGCCGCTCGAGGTGAGACTGGTGAGCGTTGCTCAGGCGTTGCCCAGGTTCTCCTTCAGGGGAAATTAGGTCACCTTCGTTAGGGTGAAGCCTCTGAAAGAATTATGATTTCTAGAATCAGATTACAGACTCTGGTAAACTGCCGCTCACCGTATGAACCCTTGATGTGGGAATCCAGCCTGAATCACAGGTTGCAGCTGTAATCTTTACACTTTTTTTTTTGTATGTGCAATGGTCTCTCTCTTTAGGGGCCTTTAGCATTCGTCTGACTGGGACACAAATGTCTAATAGTGTCTTGATTGCGTGTTAATCCGCTCCGTCTGTCCGCCTATAGCCTCTGCGTTTTGAGTGTCCAGTAGTGATGCGGGGTAAAGTGTTTTTAACACCTCGGCCAATGGAAAAGATGGAGAAGGAGACATGGGGGTGTAGAAAAAAAAACACGAGACCCTCATCAGTTTGAATTCTCGAATCCCGTATGCCGAGGCCATGTTGCTATGAAACGAGGGCTGCACTGTTATTAAACCGTCTTCTGTTGGTCCTCAATTGATGGTAATATTGCATGTGCTGTTTTAAGAGCCCATGTATATTTGCAGCGAGATCAGGTTTGTTTACGCGCACATCTAGCTCTTCATATAGGATTGGACGTCAAGCGAACGCACCGAGCGGTGCCTCGGGCCCGGCTGAAATAGTGTTTCTGAAAGTCTGTTGGTTTTCCTGCCTGTCGCCGTCTGCTGCTCTAGTTCCACTTTTAGACCACAGCAAATGTTTTCTGACAGCTGATTTACTGCATGGCTACAACAGGTGAATGTGTTCTGTAGCAAATACGCAGATTGTAACCTGACCACTAGCGGGTCAGCGGGTCAGCAGTCCCCACCGCGTGGTCTGTGTCAGGGTTTTATTGATTCATTATTAAATTTTTTTAACAAATCTTTCTTTTGCAATTGCTGAACAAAATGCTTGGCCCCAATAATTTTTTACACACATCATATATTTACATATATCCATGTCCTCCCAGATCACTCCCAGTTTGCATTAAGTAGAAGAAGGCTGTTTTTGTGCTTTGGTCTTTCCTGTCAATACAGAAGAAACTTCGAATACTCAACTCCCGAAATCTTGAAGAGAGAGCGTTGCCTCATGTTTTTATCCTCCCAGTGAATTTGACTCTGAAACCTGTTGACATGGGCACATTCGTTACTGAACTTTAATGAGCTGATGGTTCGGGTTCTCAGAGTGTGTGTCTTAGTTTGTGGCTTTTAGAAGTGTGGACTCTCTCAGTCTGCCATCTGAAATGGAATAATGAAATGGAGTGGATGCTGATTCATGGAGACGGAAACCGTGGATGTCTTGAGCAGAAGTATTAAGAACTCCATATTGAGGAGACGTCCAGTTCGCTACACAGATCAACAGGTTCACAGTGTTTGGCGTCCCAAGATCGTCTGCCCAACCCCGGTCTCTGTAGTGTATTTAGCTTTGAGTAATGCCGTCATCTCCCCGCGACTATGACACCTCGAGAGAGACTTCAGCTGCTCAATGATTGCTTCGGCTTGCCATAGATGAGATGACCCTTGCTTGGTGACCGAGAACCAAGAGTTTCTCAGGGAAGATAGACCAAAGTTCCATGACACCATCCAGCATCCTGCTAAATTCAATCAATTTGAATTCAATATTTCCAGTGTGATGTATGACATTACGGAAGATTTAATCTCATTGTATTCCAGACAGACTCTGATCATGTGTTTGAATCGGACTGGGAATTTGTTGAGGAACATTTGGAAATTCAATTTTTTTTTTTTATGAATTTGCTAATCGTAACCACATTTGTCAGTGTGGGCTCGATGAAATACATGAGCTGTGCATGACAGCTTTACTCAGTGCTGTTACAGTGGAGTTACAATAGGGGATTGTCCTTTTATTATTTAATATTAAATCAATGGGATTATTCATCATGTGAATGCAGCTGCTCCAGCTCCTTCTCTAATAGGCTTTGGCTGAACTGGACGTGCGAAACACAAGCAGACATGAACCTGAGGGGAGCGCGCCACGTCTTTAAAAAAAAAATATGCTGGAAGTGTATTGATTATTGTATTGATTATTATTTGGACAGGTGATCATCAACAGCACCATCACACCCAACATGACGTTCACCAAGACATCTCAGAAGTTTGGCCAGTGGGCCGACAGCAGGGCCAACACCGTGTTCGGACTGGGCTTCTCTTCAGAGCAGCAGCTTTCCAAGGTGAGAGGAAACATTTGTGCTGCAGCACATAAAGTGACAAAAGCTTTAGAGACCAGCTAATTTATGTATTTTCTCCTAAGCGTGACGGTGCACAGGTGGTTATTAACTATCAGAAAAAATGATTCTCACATCCTCCCTTTTACTGTGATGTCCCAAAACTGTTTGTACTGCAACTGATGTTCACAGCTCTTTCTCTGATCTCCCCAGTTTGCCGAGAAGTTCCAGGAGGTAAAAGAAGCAGCGAAGTTGGCAAGGGACAAATCTCAAGAGAAGGTGGAGACATTGAGTAATGACTCCGAGGTAAATCACATCTCTCTGCTGTCGGGTGTTTCAGATTGAGTGCAACACCTTTGCTGTCCCAACTGTTTCCTCAGTGGCTGTGGTCAGCTGCAGGGATGTATTAGAAATAGTAGAACTACAGGGGACAAAAAAAGAGAAGTGAAATCATTTCAGTTTGCCTAGGTCTGCCCTCCGCCTGCACTGACTCCAGAAGGCAGAAATCTGACTCTGCTCTGACACACACAAAGCTGCTGGGCCACATGACATGATTAATACTGGCAACAGTTTTTCCTCACCCCTTCGCTGTCGTAGCTGACGTGTCCAGGTTGTTTACAGTGTTTCACTGAAAGAAGCACACGGCCCCCGTTTCACGCTCAGAACCCAGAACCCAGGTAGGCTTCGAAATCCCAACCCGCCCTGAGCCATAACCAGTGTCCCACTGTCCCATGCCAGGAGTCTGGACGTGAGACGCCGTCCACCAACCAGGCGTCCAGCATTAATGGGACGGACGATGAGAAATTCTTTCACGTCGGTCCAGAGGCCACTGTGCTGCAGAGCGAGAGCGAACATCTCAAGAGCGCAGTAGAACAGAGGTAAGGTTTCACGCCGTAGAAACGTCCGGCTAACTAAAGTAAAATACACACACACACACACACACACACACACACACACACTCTCTAGCTTGCAGCTGGCGACGATGTGAAAGCTGTATAAAATAGAGAAAGTACACAGGTGTCGGGGATCTGGTCATATGAATGTAAACTAAAATGAGTGGATACCATTCAAGTAGTCCAGTGCTTGGTTAGAATAAAATCAAATCCGCGTCAAATATGCTCATTTACCAGTTTTCATCCTGGTGTCTTCACAATAATTCGGGGATTTTCAGATATCTGTATCTGCCCAACAGAGAGGTTTTACTGAAGCAATGGTCAATCAGAGTGTGATAATCCTGAACATACCTCCTAATCTCACCACACTCGAGCAAAACTCCACATACTTGACACCAGGCTCAAATGTCCTCTCCTCATTCAGTACTGCTGAGATGACACCAAGTCCCTCTAAAAGCTCAGAAATCATCTGATCAAATAAAAACTGGGATGCTGCTCCTCTCCACTGTGTAGTTATGTGGCCTCTATAATCCAGACGCTGAGTGTATAAATCGGTAATTGCACGAAGCACAGATGTGTTACCAGATGGGATTGAAATGACCTCAGGGCCTCAGAGTAAACAAAAACTGCGGAGAGTAAATTTAGCCAAAATTAGAACTGGATAACCAAAAAGAAATTAATATCTCTGACACATTTGATCCAGATGGGATAAAAGGCCAAAGATCAATTGGCAGACCTCCCCTCGCAACACTTTATGCACACATGAAAATTAAAATTAAGTGAACATCTGCTTGAGCAGTGACGGCAACACCTTAATGTACAAGTCTAATAGTTTTCAGTAACTTTTCCTTGAAAGGAAATGATGTATGATCTTAGACTCTGAAGAAGATTCCCGGACAGGACAATGTCATTTTGTGTTTTTTTTTTAAATAAAAATGATGTTAATTGTTGTAAAACATAATTTAAAACAATTATCTCTGTACTGTTTCATTTCATGTATTGTCAAACGTCTCCAGGTTGTGCTTCTGACACACACTTTGGTCCATCGTTGGTCCTTGTTTTTGGTTGTTCCCTGTTCCATGCCTTCACGAGGCTTTGGGGTTTTCTTTTGTGGAAGTGTGTCCAAGGGAGTGAAAGGAGCAGGAGGTCTGCAGAATGCTGCTGTGCCCGTTTGTCCACATCTGATGGAGAGTAGCACACTTCAACTCAGCCATGCATAAGGAAGGGGGGGGGGGAGTGATGCATACTAAATGTACATCTAAACCTCTCGAGCCATATTGATTAGACCACAACTAACTCTGTGGTATGAAAAGATAAGAAACTTCATGCTGGTACACAACGGCCCTTTAGACCGGTGAGACTTTTTCTCACTTGTTTCTTTTTAATAGTCTAAATATGTCTTGACAGCGTGATGTAACATGACATCTAATTAAATAGTTATGACTGTAAGGAATATGTAGCATTATGTGTCATGTCAGTGGGCACAAGCTGGAGGCCTTTCAGCACTGCCCCATCTACATTTCCCTTCCATTAATAACTCTCCATCTGGATCTCTCTCTCTCTGTGTCTCCTGTCTGACAGCAACACCAACGCCAAAAAGTGGGAAACGGAGCTGCAGACTTTAAGAGAAAATAATGCCAGGCTGGTGGACACACTCCAGGAGTCTTCGGCTAATGTGGAGAGCTTAAAAAAGCAACTTGGTGTCTGCAAGGAAGAGAGCGAGACGCTCAGGGAGAAGGTAACAAAGCCATGCACTCCCTCGGGGAAATTAAACGATGCACACAAACGCCATCGATCCAGCGAGCGGAGAGAAGGCGACGGGTTAGAATCAACGTCACCTCCGTTTATAAAAGGAACAAAACTTCACCGCATAGTGGCACAAAAGCAATAGATTTTTTTTCGTGCCTAGTTGGATTAATCACAAATAATCTGTGCAGTGGGATGAGTGAATCCATCACCAACAACTCCAGTACAGTTTATCCACTGTACATTTTATAAGCTTCTGTGTTCCTCAGCTCCGAGTCCACTATGAGTAAAATCCTTTTTCCATAAGTTCCACAATCAATGTGGGCTGTTGCTGCAGCTTGACTGGTGTTGCATCGGTATGATTTTAAAACGTTCAAAGTTATTTTATTTTTTTAAATGTCAGTTTTCACATTTGACACCACATCCAGATCTCACAAATGCACCTGACCATATGTACGATAGAAAGATAAAATGGGAAAATGACCTGAAAGAGACACAGCAAAGTCCCTTTTTTCCTCATGTGCTCAGATTGCCGAACTAGAAGCCCAGTGCACTGAAGCCGATCAGGAGAAGCAGAAAAACGCCCAACTGACTGTACGAGTGCAGGAGCTGGAGGCTGAGCTACAGGACAAGGAGCAGGTGAGACTTCGGGATCACAGTGGTCTTGAAACAACAGTAAATCGAAGCCTTTTTTAAAAACAAAAAAACCCCCCAAAACAATGAAAGTGGGATGTTACCTTCAAACCTTATGATTCACTCAGTCCCCTTCATCTGGGAAATGTCTTTCTTCCGCGGGCGGCTGTGGCCCGCGAGGTCGAGACGGCCGTCCACCAGCTAGATGGTCGGCGGTGAAAAACTAACGCTTACCCCATGTGGGCATTCTGTGTCCTTGGGCAAGACGCCTTAATAATAAATTACCTCCGACGGCCGTGTCGGCAAAAGAGTGTGTTAAATGGCAGCGCTGTGTGAAGGGGTGAATGTCAATTGTACTGTAAAGTGCTTCGAGTGGTCGACAAGACTAGGAAGGCGGTCCACATAAATACAGGCTATTTACCATTCAACCATTTCACCCCGTGACGTCTCCGACTCTCTCCTCCTGATCACCACATTTCAGTGTCTCCGCACTTCTTTCCTCTCGCTCTCACTGAGTTACCACTCCTCTCCCTCAGGAGGTGATTATACCTCACTGGGAAATGATAGGTTTTGTTGAGGGATCTTGGGCTTCGTATAGATCGGTCTTGTTATTTTTGTCTACACCCGGACCCTTATACTCATAGACTGTTATTTCTTTCTTCCCCTCTTTTCCGACTCTTCTTTTTCTTGCTGTGCTTCTTACTTCCCTCCGCCATTTGCTTGATATTTGTCCAGTTTTGGTAACAGTCGACCTCCGCTCGGAAAATGGTCCAATTGTAAAACTGCAACTTCAATCCATTGACTTTGACTTTTGTCAGAGCAGCAGGGAATTTAGGCATTAATACTATTAGGGGCTTATTATCGCCTTATGTCCACCACATCAGCCATCCATAATCCAAACTAGCCGACCCTCAGCTCATTGGAGGCCACATGGTGCTGGTCATGTCTAATGAGGATGAGCCCTGCGGGGCCGCGGTCTTTTGACATTTGCTTGCCGCTGGTTAAATGCAGCTTCTGTCTGCGGACAAAGCAGCAGGACTGATGAGTCCCGCCGCCCTTTGCTCCTGTGTCTCTGTATCACTGTCACAAAAGAGAGACACAATCAGCCACATGTGAAGCAGAGGAAGAGATGAGTCGAACACGGTCACCAAAAAAAAGTGTTTGTCTGGCCAAATTCCTTTTCGATGTTTTCTCGACTTTTTCGATGAAAAGTGGCACAGGCCGACTGCAGGTTACAAAACCGGAACGATGCAGTAAATCAAGCTTTTTACTCTCTATAATATGTATCGTTGGAACAAATAAATGAACACCTATAGGAGGTTATGTCCTCACTTGTTTCTGTTTGTGTGTGAGCAGGATTACGTTTAAAGTGCTGAACTGATTTGTACCAAACCTGGTGGAGGGATGGGACGGAGGCCAGGGAGGAACCCATTCAATGTGTGGGTCCAGTTCTAGGATTATTTTTGTCTTTCAATTAGACTTGTCAATTAATTTTAGTGTTCGAGGCTATTAGATTTTTGAAAGTCTGCTACAGTTTCACAAAGCCCAAGGTGACCTCTTCATCAGGGCTTTGTCTAATGACCATTTTAAATATCAGTTCAACTGCTGAATACCTTTTTGATATAATATAAATAACCAGAATTAAGTTGGGGAAAAAAAAATCTATTTTGTCCGACTATCTGTACAATAACTACACATTGCTTCTATGTGAGAACCTGGAACCACCAAATGTGTGGCAGCTTTTCTTGATCGACGGATCATCAAAGCTCTAATCTTCATGTGGGTTATTTAGTCTGATCAACAGAAAACTCAAAGATTTAAATGTCCCAAGCAACGGAGACGAGCAGTACATCCGTACACATCGCAAGAGAGGAGCAACAATTTTACAGTTGATAAATGAATAAAAGTGACGAATCGAGCCTCGTATATGTTGTCTGTTAATTTAATGTTGGTTGTCCAATCCGTTAATGATGTGATCACTAACACAGTTGTAAAATAGTGATCGGAATGTTTCGTTATCATTCGTTCAGACTCCCCGAGGTAAACCGCGTGTCTGGGATAGTCTCATTTACCACCTGGCACATTTTTAATAGAACATTTAAATCTGTCTTTCTTTGGAGAGCAGCAGGACAGCAGACGTTCAAAGAGCTGAAGCTGATTCTAAAAGACTAAAAGTATAAACCTCGCGTCCTTTGGGGCCTGCGTGTGTTTCCTCAGGTCGGCGACCGGAGGGGCCTGCAGAAGGAAGGGAAGTCTCTTTGTTTGCAGAGCACTGATACGGCAGGCGGCCCACAGAGGCTCGTGACTCACCCCCTTTCCAGAAACGCACAATTCCTCCAATTAAAAATGTGCAAATGAATTATTAAGCATTTGACCGCCGCTCGCTGGCCGGCCGTGACCCGACACAACAGAGCGGCTGCGGGTGACACGGACTCGGCCAATTATATTATGTGAAGGCGCTTTAAGTGACGACAGATGTGATGAAACTGTACACGGTGTGTGTTTGGCCCAAAGCGGCAGAGGGATGAGATTCTCAGGGTGATAATTTTTAACCGAGGAGAGAGAAAAGCATTTAAGCACAAGGCAGAGAAACAGAGTGGAGGCTTTAAGCATTCAGAATTCAGTCCAGTCGGAGTTGTTTTTCCTAAATTTTTCTCATTTGCCCGTACCTGCTTTTTATTGTTGCTATCTTAGTTTATAGTATAATTATCGTTCATAAAAAAAACTTTTTTGGTACCTCCCGAAATATGCCGGTATCGACAAGTATGGAAAATTGTCTATTGTCTGACTACTGAAAGCTGGCATGAGGTGTTTGATTCATACTCTTCTGGACTAACCCATTGATAACAGTTTCCGACTTCGATAATCTTTATAAATGTTGTATTTCATTCAAGCATTTCAGTTTTTATTACAATCTTCCCATCTAATTCTGAGTAACCGAAGGCCTTTTCAATGAAGTGTGCAATTAAGTTTGACTTGACGAAGAACATTTTTAGAAGGAACAGTCGGAATGGGGTTTTGTCGTAAATAGTTTCTGGACTTATTCTTTCCCCAGGAGGTGGAGAACCTGAGGAAGCAGGCGGAGATAATCCCTCAGCTCATGGGCGAGTGCGAGAGCATCACCGGGAAACTGCAGGTACGTTCAAAAGCACCAAGCAATCCCACGACTCTCGCGGGCAGGACTCCCAGCAGACAACTAAAGTGTAGCACAGAGCTGCGTAGACCTTGAGCTCCCAGCACACAGGAGGACACGACGGCTGTCGCGACACGCACGCACGCACGCACGCACGCACGCACGCACGCACGCACGCACGCGCTCCGAGGCATAGGAACCACTTTCACATGAAGTTAGAGGGGGTCCTGTTCATCGCTCTGCCCGAGGGCCGGTGACACAACATTCCTATCACGTGTCTCACTATCGCACGTAGTGGTTTCTGTATCTATTAATAAAGGTCCCTCACCCAGTACAATGCTGAGTGGATTATTGCCCCTTTGAAAAAGGTTTTCATTTCCTCATCTGTGACGCAGAGATGCGACATCTCTTGTCATGGCTTGTTAGATTTGCTGACTGAAAAAAAACAGCTGAAGTTGCTCTGCCCTGGGCTGCAGCCTTCGCTCAGTTCAGTCTGTGACATCACGATGGGCGGGAGAATCTGTTGTTGGCAAAAAGAGTCACGCCCATCACCTCCCATCCTCCTGGTAACAAAGAGCACCAGCCCTCCGAGGCCGATTTCTCCTTGTCTAACACCAGACGTTCAGTTAAAGGGCTCGGCGAATGACTGTTCGCCCCATTAGTGCCAAGTCTGACACGAAGTGCGTCGACCGTAACGCTCCATCTCGCCCCGTTCTGACGGACTCAGAGCAGGATTCCATCGTACAAGCTGTCGTGCATGTGCTGCCTTTCAAGCTGGACGGGGGGGGGGGGGGGGGGTAATAAAACCAACAGCGGCGTGCCTCACAAAGCTCGACTGTCTGGTTTTGTTTCGACAGTGACAACAGAACCGACTGAAGCGGGAGTTCATGTAACCGACTGTCAAAACTGAGGAGAAGCACAGAGAACGGGATTTTCAAATACCTTTTGTCTGAGGCCCAAAACCAAACCTGAGCCCCTGGCTATCTACAGTTAAAAGGACGTACCTGCTGCCATATCAGTGTTTTTACTTTTTTTAAAACGTTCGTCTCCCACATGTCTGTTGGTCACGGCTCCCCTCTATTTAAAGACGACGCCCCGTGTCGAGATCAGGTGTCAGACGTCAGCTGGAGGATACGGTGACGCAGGCCCAACACCTATTTAGCACTCCTATTTAAAACCACTCCCCTCAATGGTATCTTTGGCATTAATGTGTCACTCGTGTCGCCTGCATGTCTGAAAGACTTTCTCTAGCCTCCCGTCTTACTCAATGAATATTTCTATTTTTTTAACTGTAGCTGCTTGTGTCGAGGTGAAATCCTTTGTAAGAAACTCCTTCTTTGTGTTGGGATCTCTGCTAAGATCAAGACAACAGATCAAACCTTTTCTTCTAAATCAAATGCTCTGACATCCCTCTTGAAGTGTTGACAGTGTATTTCTCTGTATCCACCATTTTTTTTCCTTACTGCCATGTAACTTTTCCCCCCCCTGTTGTCCGTCCGCAGGCTGCGGACACAAAGAACAAGGAGCTGGAGGGGAGAATAGAGGGTCTGCAGGTCGACGTCGACGACAGCCTACAGAAGCAGGGCAACATGAAGGGCGAGCTGAAGAGGTTCATGGATATTCTGGACGGAAAGATAGACGAGCTGCACGAGGTCAGGCAGGGCCTTTCCAGGCTTGGTGTTGATAATTGAGAAAAGTGGCACTGGGCTGAAAGGGTCAGAGGTGGGGTACGAAAAGATTCACTACAATATGTCTTCAGGGCCGAAACTATGTGGCACCTTCTCCCCCCCCCCCCCCCCCCCCCCCCCCCCCCCCCAACCCCCTAAGGGGGGTGTCCACTCAGAAACTATCAGCTTCGACTTCTAATAAACACGACCATGTGAGAGAGACGCCGGCAGACTAACAGGAGGGAGGCCGGCGTGATCCACCAAACGGCTCCATCTTGTGTGCTGGCACTGGGGAAACTAATACAGGAGTCACACTCATCCGTTTCTGTGGGGGGGCCGCTGCTTTAACAAGCTGGTGGAGGGTTCTTAGATTCTTTTCGTCTGAAGGCTGCAGCGTTGGTTTCTACAGTCTGAGCTTGGCGTAGAGGAGGGGGCTGAAAAGGGCTAAAACGAACAACGTTACAAAGACGATGCTCTTCAGCATCGCTCGAGTAATAATTTGGAGTTATTCCTTGTGCCCCCCCCCCTCAGAGAATTAGAGATGAAATCTTTCTACAGACTGTCCTCGCTGTTGCGTCTCGTCTAATCTCAGGTGCGTTGGAAGACAATTTGTACTCATTAGATCATATGCACATATATATATATATATATATATATACGGCCGTGACACAAAGTGCCTCCAGGTGAGTCTAAATCCACCTGGCGAGGAGAACTGGCAACGTGATGACCATCACCATAATAATAACCTGATGATTTCTTTTTTTTTTTAAATTATTTGTGAGAAACCCCTGATTAAAAAAACCAAAACACCCTCACTGATAAAATGGCGAGCCCCATCCGGAGGGTGTTCACGTTGCCGAGGGACGTCAACGCGATGAGGGACGTCAACGCCCCACCTTGCCATCAGCGTAGTGAAGCGTAGTGTTTGAAGAACTTCACGTGTGCAATAGCGTAGTTGTCCATTTGTAGAACCAAGATGTATGTCTCTGAGGTTGTCGATGTGCTTCCTACACACAGTTTTTGTTATGGTGGTGGTTATTTTGGGGTGGGGGGGGTGGGGACTCGGTGCTGCTCGACGGGGTGAACAATGTGACGGTGTGGGCCTTGTTTCTTTTCCGCTGGAACACTGTCGGCTTCTTGGGTTTTTTTTGTTTTTACATATTTATTTATTTTTGGTGCCTCTCTGCAGCGAGTCTTTCTAAGGACATGACGAGTAAATGAACGTCTCCACAGATGCACACGGTTGTATAAAATATACCAAACTGTCGGGATCCAGAGGTTTTATAGCGCAGGATCGTGTCACGGCGGCTTTCGGGAGACGCCCTTCTTGAAACACGGTGCGTTTGAAATCAAAAGGCGCGAAGTTGTTGTGGCATATTTACTGGGTGATACTATGATGTTATGAGTCCATATTTTTCACCACTGTTTTGATCTTGAGATATCTACGAAGGGACTTTTTTGCTTATTCTCTCTCTGTTTAGCCCTAATGTTCCTGACTCACCAGAACAACACAATGTATGATCCTTCCTTTTGAACCAATGCCGCTTGTGCACTTTTTGTGACTCCTGTTCAATATATTGTACAATAGAACTGACAATTGTTAAAATCTAGTTTAATTACAATGCTGAGTCAGTGTGTGTGTTATTCATTTCTCTTTCTTTCTTTTATAATAAGCCGTAGTAACGGCGGGTCACAGTTTGGCATGAGCTCCACCGAGAGGAGATGGGTGGTTTCCCTAATCCCCACTCGGTCACAAACCACTATTGTGTGTTCCTCTGTGTAGAAAACTACGATTCTGTTAAAGCTGACAAATGCGCTGCCTGACAATGTGAAAGTCTCGCGGCGTTATTTCCTGGATGAGAAGCCGAAGAGAAGGAGGTGGAATGAACCTCCAGCGCCAGAGCTGCATCCCGTCGAGTACAGAAGCTCCACCACCGCATGTCTTTTTCTCTGATGTCGATTTACATAGCACTAAATATAGCAGGAATCCAAACAGAGACACACACAACCAGAGCAAACGAGGTGGGATTTAATCAGTCTGTGACACGTATCGGCTTTTTTCTTTCGGAGATTAGAATAAATAAAGCAATATGAGCTTGTTTGAAGGATGGAAAAACTCTTAAAAAAACTCCCGACGTCCTCAGCATCCAAGACATAAATGCAGAACTGTGGATCAGAGGACATGTTGCCTTGGCAACTTAATCCCACTCACTCCTTTGTTGTTGTAAATAAGTGATGGAGTGTGTGTTAGCGATGGAATATGAGAAGTATGGATCCAGTGTCACCTGACGTCAGTTTATCTGTTAATCCGACAGGTTCGTCTCCCGATGCTTTATGAGCTGAAATTAGTTTATTAAAAATTTATTTTAGGTCTGTCGCTAATTATTTTACTGCTAAATCTGTTGGTTAGTTTTTAGATTCATTTCCTAATTATTTTTTAGTCTATAAAATAAAAAAGTCCATCGTGAGAAAAGGTCTGCAATATTTCAGTGTCAGCATGTTCAAATCTAAACATTTTTGAGGGGTTCCAACTTACTAGCTGAAACAAAAAGATGAAACTATTTTGATCATTTTGAGTAACTTCTGATTCTGGTTTCTGTGACTGTGGACTGATTTATCTTTGGGTTTTTCCAGTGTAAAAATAATTGAAAACTTTGAGGGGATTGTTTGTTACTCTGAGGATCGAGTCTCGCCATGTCACTAGCAAGGCTCTTTTATCAGTCCACCATTTCGGGTTTAAAACATCTGAACTACTGGATGGATTACCATGAAATTGCGTTCACACACTCATGGTCGCCTGAGGATGAATTCTACTCACTATGAAGCTCCATCGGCAGGCCAACATTTTTTTTAAAATTTGACTTTACTCTTGCAGGTATAAACCAAATTAGCATTCCCTGTAGCCTCATTTACTTTAGTGCTAAATAGCAAATGTGAGCATGCCAACATTACTGAACTAGGACAGTTGACATGTAAAACATTCCACGTGCTAAATGGCAGCATGTTTACATCATCACTGGATGTTAGTGTGATGACTCTAGCACTCTGCTCAATGTGCTGCTTCTCCTGAGTGAAGTGGACAGTTAGTGTGTCTAGTTTGGACAAATGAAAACTTATACGCTAAATTTTGATTAAAATAATCCATATTTCTTTTCTCATGAATTATCAATCACACTCAGATCGCAGTGTTGCTGAAAAAGCAGCATCTCTCTGTCTTTGTCCCCCCTCTCCTGTTCATCTGTGTCTCTAATTCTTTCACCAACGCTCATTGTGTGACTGGTGATGAGTGGGCGAGTTGCTGAAACATCATTACAAGACTGCTCTGTACATGTGTCTGAGCAGGGGGGGGGGGGGGGAGAGAGAGAGAGAGAGAGAGAGAGAGAGAGAGAGAGAGAGAGAGAGAGAGAGAGAGAGAGAGAGAGAGAGAGAGAGAGAGAGAGAGAGAGAGAGAGAGAGAGAGAGAGAGAGAGAGAGAGAGAGAGAGAGAGAGAGAGAGAGAGAGAGATGGTACTGCAGGCCACTACCACTGAGGCTCCCAGTTACCATAGTAACAGGCTGCGGAATTTCATGTTGACGCTCAATGGGCGGGTTCGTCTACAGTCTGTGTTTTCCCCACGGTGCACTAACCCTCTTCCATCGCAGTCCCCTGGATGTTACCGATCAATTATGCCGCAGACAAAAAGCGGAGAGACGGTGACAGTGCAGCCTCCGGCCGCAAGACGGTGTTCCAAGAGCCGCCACGGCTTCCTCTGCGAGCGGCCGTTCTCTCAAAGTACAAGGAGATAAATGAACCTGGGGGGGTGTCTGAGCTGTCACTGCAGGAGAAATGTGTGAGAGCAACAGCTGCAAGGATGGATTTCACACTATGACTCACCCGTCGTGTGGGCTACAAAATCGCCAAAGCCCACACTCACCGGGCGCAGGTTGATGAGACACCTCTCGAGATGATGTGACTCATTTAAAGATGAGAGGTGTGAATCGCGGTACAGGTAAACGCGTGGGGATCAAATTGCAGCAAGAGCAACAAAATGCAGGAAAAAAAGATCTCAAAACCAAAAAGAAATCTGCAGCGAGTTTATGATCTTACGCGTCTTTATTTATTATCAAAACTCAGCAGTACAAGTGTGTTTCAGTCCACAGCTCGTCTGTAACACACGAGTCAGTTTCTGGCTTTGCAGAATCAGACAACTTCAAAACTAAGTGCAACATTTTGTCATATCTTCTGCCATACAGTAGAGTATCTTTTTTTTGCATTGCAACCTTGCAAGGTGAGTCACAGGTTCAAAGGTCATGAGTATTAAGGTCGGCATGATCAATATCATCAATAATCAGTTGACGGCTGTTTTAAGTGCAGTTCCATGATATAGATTAGAAGGACATACTTGGTTATATTGTCACTTGATTTGTTATGGCATCAGAGAGGAAGAATTAGAAATTAGAGATTGTGGAATAAATAGCGGTGAAATCAACCCAGAACACATTCACACAAAAAAAAAAACAGGCCAGGGACAATAACACAGACTTGAGACATGCAGGCTGTAAATAATTAACACTGCTGCACCTCACAACATCACTCTGACTGTGTGGTAATAAATTGCAAACACTACAAAAGTCAGCCCTTGTTGGGGTTTTTGTGTTTAAATTTAAAACAATTGTTCAGATTTAATTACATTCACGATACTGACAGTAGACAAATTAGTATTTGTGATAGTAGAGTAGAGTGGTGTGGTTATTTCTGTGTGACAGCCTCTCAAAAGGCACACAGACACACACACACACACTGTTGGGAGAAATACAATCATTTACACACTGTACTGCAGCACTATCCCTATCGCCCTTTTCTCTCCATGAAACACAACACCACTGTTGCTCCGCTTGGGCTTTCTGCGAACCGACGGCTTTATAGGAGATGGAATCCTGATTGCTGACTAGTTCAGGCAGTTCTCGTTGTATGTTTCAACATCTCAGGGCAATTTTAAAAAGATTAAAACCTTGTGAAAGTTTCAACAAGCTACAATGTTTAGGTCAGCAGAGGCCGTAACCCTGTCCTTGACAGAGGAAGCTTTTGTTAAAAAAATTTGGCAGCAACACAAGCTGGATAAAACGGAGCAGGGACAAATGTAAGAGAACAGCGTCATCGGGGTGTGTGTGTGTGTGTGTGTGTGTGTGTGTGTGTGTGTGTGTGTGTGCGTGTGCGTGCTCTCAGCTGTCCCAGTCTGTACTCTGTGTCTCTTCGTCTCCTCTGTCGTCCGAGTCCGAGTCGGCCGCCACGTTCTTCATCCTCATCATGGCAGCTTTGATGCTGCGCTCCAGCTCATTGTCTCCGCTGCTGGAAAACTCTACGCGTGCAGGAATCACCTAAAACGGGACGAGAGTCGTATTTAATATCACTTTTCCCTCCGGTCCCAAAACAGACGATGAACGTTGAACGCCACTCGCTCACAGACTTGCTCTGGGCTTGCGGCATTGTTCTCTGTTCTCGTAGAACCTCTCACCTTCCTCAGGGCGACGCCCCCTCGGATGGCCGACATCAGGCTGCTCCTCGGGTCGGCGGCGGGGGGCGTCGTCCTGCGAGCGGGAACCTTTCGAAGCCGAGTCTGTCCGCGCTGAAGCGAGGCCAACACTTCGTCCATTGTTCCTACAGTAACACAACAATGAAGGGGAACGCACACTTTTTTTTAACTACGATGGAAGAAGCTGCTTTGGAAGTTTAAGGACGCATTGTTGGTAAAGCTTCACTTTTCATGTCACTGCTGATGCAGCTTATAAATATTTTCACTGCACAGAGCTCAAGCCGAGGAACCACTATTTATTTTTTATTTTTTAAAACAAGCTTCCTCCATTTCACAAAAGCTCGGATAAAATGGAGTCCTGTCGGATGTGACTGTCTCTCTGGAGCGGAGTGTGTGCAGCGGCAGGACCGCAACTGAGGTAAAATGCTTCCTCTGGCCTCATGGGGGAAGTTGGGATTTTAGGACAGAACAGTAAGTACAGACACGCACACACACTCTCTTCCCCCTCTTTCTATAAACACACTTATCTCTGGAATCAACAAAGAACACCTTCCCTGTAGTCTGACATATTCTACTCCATCTGTATTGTATTGGTCAAAATGTTTTTCCCCCTTTGTATTCCATTTATTATGAAAATCGTTATGTTCGTGTTTCACACTCACCTATATTCTGTTTGAGCATGTTCTTGGCTGGGAAGGGAGGCTCCTCTTTTTCACTGAGAGCCATTGGTGCGTCCTCAGAGGAAACTTGGGCAGGTGGACGAGGGAGAGCAAGGGGTGGTGGTAGTAGGGGAGGTGGCGGTGGCGGGGGAGGAGGTGCAGTGGGGATATTTGTTGTAGGAGGCAGCGGCGCAGAGTAGATTTGGACGGGGATGTCTTTAGGCTGCCGTTTCCTGGATGCCTTATTGAGTCTGGGTTCAGGGCGGACGGGGAGGGAGGTAAGTTCGGAGGAGGGGCCGAGGCTGATGATGGACAGCGGCTGGGAGGGACACGGGGCTTCTGTTGGAGACGTCCTGGAATGAGGAGTTTTCAGGATGTACTGGCCCTGTCGCTTCTTGGAAAAAAGATGGTGAAAGAGCAGAGAAAGTAGTTTTAGAAATGAGGACAACAGTCTTATGTTCGCAGTGACTGAAGTGACAAAAACAAACATCTGATGACACCATTATACCCGAGTTGGACGATCTTTTGTACCAGCAATCGTTCGGTTGACCACAAGACATCAATATCCATCTTTTTTCTTAAGCTAAGTTTCTTTAGCTGCTTTCAGAACTGAAGTCTGGATATTTTTCTGAACTTTTCCAGAGGAGCTGAACGTGGAAATGTAAATGTCTGCAAATGTTTCTCTGGCCCTTTTGTTAAACATTTCACACCTGTCGCCTTGTAAAATGTTAGTAAAATGTTTGAAAATTTCCTGAAAATTCACGGCGAACCCTCCGGAAATGTTCCTGCTGTTGGTCTTGCTGCTTTTCTTCATATGTGAACGGCAAACTGTCTGAAAACTGAAAATGTCTGGGCCCAATTTCCCTGACATTTCCCGGAGTTCCTGTCTGAAACCAGCTTTAGAAAGAGTGACAAACATGGTGACTGCATCTTGAAGAGCCATTCAGCAGACTTCACCGTCGACTGCAACACTAGATGGCAGAGAAGCAGTGTTGAGATAAGAGACAACACGTTTCTCTGCCACCGTAACATCTTTGTATTGGGTCTTTAACACTTGAGGGTTCCTGCCTTCCCACAGACCAACAGTCTAAACTTCACCTCATCTTATTCTCTATCGGCCATTTAAAGCTCTGGAGTAAGGCAACATGTCCACAACCACGGCACCTGGTCATCAGAACGTTTTGTAACGTGGAGGTCAAGCAGTTGATAACTGAATAATAATGTTGAGGTGAACTTTTCAGGGGGATGCGGACCAGAAGACTGTGAGCGAGCCCTTTACCTGTCTGAAGGATCGTAATCTGCTCAGAGTCTTCTCCCGCTCCAGGTCCACCCACTGTTTCCTGCTCTGCTCCTCCTCTTTCTTCTTCTCCCGTTGCTGCAGACAACAGAGGGAGACAGTGAGAGCTGTTAGAGACAAAGAATTGGATTCCAGTTTCGTCTGGGTTTCTGTGGGTGACGTACCAAGTGGACCTGATGATGCTGGCTGAAGGCTTTGGAGCTCTGCTTGCCTGCCAGCTGCTTCTGCTCCTGGGCATCCATGCACTGATCCTGAAAAATCATACACTGGGATTTATAAAACATAATTATAGTTTGACCTGTGAGAGCCACAGTCAGAGACGTGTGGGTGTGTCTGCACAAATATGTCCTTCAAAGGACAAACTGATAATTAGAAGAGGGAGCATTATTTGAATTTCTCATTGTTCAGGTTTTGGGTTTTTTGGTTTCTTTACAGCATTTTTTCATATTCATACATGTGACTCTTGTTCCCTGTGGATTATTGGACGTGAGTCATGGGAGTCTAACCTCTAACCCTCCCTCTGGGCAATAAAAAGCTTTTTAATCACACAAATGAGGATGCAGCCAGGAGAGGGAGACACTGCAAACTGTGCCTAAATTAGTCTGTTAGCTTAAGACTAAAATATATTTAGTAAAACCCTGAAGGAGACACAGAGCGGGGGGGGGGGGGAAACTGCCCCGTGTTATTCTATTGACATTTCCAACTAAAAAAAGGAACCAAAATGTCACACAAAAAAAATCCACTTTTAATAGGGTAGAGAATGTCTGCTGAGAACAAATGAATGTCAAGGGCACTCGCTCGCACCTTCTTATTGCGGAGATACGCTCGCCGGGCACAGATGTTGCCCCTCTTGGCCTCCAGGGTCCGTAGGCGTCTGTTGAGATGACTGACAGCCGGAGGGTCTGCTTGTTGGAAGCCAGTGTGGACCAGACTGTGCAGCTCCTCCGGATCCTCACACACGTCGTAGTAAACCACCTCGTCCTTCAGTTCTGAAACGCGAACGCAGCCCGGTCACTGACTCTGACTCTGAACACTACCTGTTCACCAGGTACTCGTGCTAAAACGCTTGCTTCAATTTCAAAATGCTTTCTTCAGAAATGACATATCAAGAGGAAAACTAGTGTCCTTGATCTGGTTAGGGTTTAAAGGAAACTTGATACACGCAAATAGATTTCTGCAATAAAGAGCCTGGGCCGCTAACTCAAGTTTTAATAAAGCAAAGCTAATGTAGAAGTATTTTGGGATAAGTAATTGTAGTATGGTCGGCAGGTATTATGGGAGAAATGTCTTTACTTAGAAAACTGTATTTAACTGAAGTTTCTGCTGTAATTTGAAAAGATTTGTTATTATTACTAGGACAAGATTTTTTTGTCCTGATAATTCATCAGGCTAATTTAAGCCGTTCTCAGACATGCATTCTGGAAAATGTTGGGTCCTGACATTTTCAGGAGATTGTTCAAGCCAGACGTTCACAGCAGCAGGAAGATATCTTCAGCATTCAGGCGAGGGGGTGGCGCCCGGGTAGAGCTCCAACTCGCACGCCGTGGGTTTTCTGCTGTATGCTCACATTCTCACACTGGAATTTTCCAGAAATGTTACTAGGGGGCCGGAAGGAAAAAAAACATCTCACATACAGCCCCCTACGGAATAGTTCAGGAAACTTCCGTGCATGTCTGAAAAGCAGCTTAAGTGTCCTGTGTGTAGAACATCAAAGAAGAATGCATAACATCCTGTGTCACTTGTGAGTGAGAAGGGTTTTCGCCATCAGTAGATTCCTTACTATTTTATTCACCGTATACATTTTGGAATATGCAACAGACTCCTCCTCATTTCATTCACATAATCTCATCTAGTTTCTTCCTGTACTGGTAGAGGGAAATAAACCTGACACCAATCCAGTGTAACGGCACGCCACAGACAGTTAGATGATACACAGCATGTGCATTATACACAGGAATTGGAAGCAAACATCCCAAGTCCCCAGAGGAGCAATTAGGGAAATATTTCCATGAACAAAATATTTCCCCAAAGTGAAACCCATGCACGACACACTAAGTGACCAGGAAAACAAAAACGTTGATGTGGCCTTTTTTTTTTAAAGAAATCTAATGTGGTGTTCAGATTTTACATTTATTCAAACGGGAAGGACGGACAACCCAACAACATAGTGCCTCGGGACGAGGGGCTCAAGTTGTGGATTAAGTGAACTGACCCTTTACGTGAGCTGGTATTCATTTCAAGGCTTTCATACTGTAAAGCATCACCTTGTTCAAACGTTTCTAATTCTGCCGTTGTTCAATGTAGGACTGAATAACCTTAATTACAGCATTCAGGGTTTTTTTTGTGTGAAGACCTTTTGATCCCAATCCACAGTGTCACGGTGTGAAACCGCCTTGAAAATTTTTTCTCTGCTCGGCTCTCGAGTCACACATAAAGCCTCTGGTATTATAATTTGCAAGTGTTATTTCGGAGTTGGCGTGAACAGAGTGCTCTACGGATCGTTGCATTAATTTTACTCAAGTGTTTTTCAAGTGGACTGTGCGAGGGCGTCGTCGTCTTTAGCAGGGATTCAATTATGCGAGACGATGTGTTTCAAACGTGTCTCTGCACAAAGCTGATGAAATCTACACATTCTAACTGTTGTGAGCGTACCTTTAATCTGCCGCCGCACCGTGTCTATCTGAGCCACCAGCAGCTGCTCCTCGTTCTTCAAGGTGTCGAACTTGGTGTCGTACAATTCCAGTTGGGTTTCGTAGAACTGCAGCTCCAGCTGGTCCACGGTGTCCTGCTGCTGCTGGCTGTCCTCACATGCTGGCCTGGGGTCGTCTCTCTGGCTCGGGACTCTGTCCGACAGGCTGCTCAGCTGCGCCACAACGACAAAGTGTTAACGACGAGTTACTGGCGTCTCTGTATGTGACGGTCTGTTGTGTACGTACCGTGAATACTAACTTCACATTTTCGAACATCGTACCGTGGGTTTTGATTTACCTTCCATTCATGTAATCATGTAATTAATCTTAATTTGCAGAGGCTTGGGGTCTGTCCCATTTTACTCCACTTGGCCAAAAGAAATGGGACCCCCTACCCTACCTTGCGCGGAAAATGCGCAAAACCGAGGGGTAGGGTAGGGTGTCCCATTTCTTTTGCAGATCAAGGGGTTATCTCCCCTTTCAAACCACTTCAAACAGCCCCTTCAAACGTAGGGTGGTCAGATGATGATTCCAAGTGGAGTGGAAGAACGGAGGGGCAGGGCCAAGTGAGGGGAAATGGGACAGACCCTTGATACCCTAATCTCAGATGGACGGTGAGGCATTCAGGGACTATGTTTAAAAAAAACAGACACCTTGAAAGAATAGTGAAAGAATATCCTCCGCCTTCCCATTGCATCTTTTTCTTAACAGCTGACTCCAATTCTGGGAGCGTCCTTGAACATGATAACAAAGAGTTGTTTTTTGTTTTTTAAATAGTCCCTGATTTCAATTTCATCATCAGGTGAAAAAAAGATAAAACTGACATAAAAAAAAAAGATCAGAGTCTGCGATTGTTAATTTACCTAATCTCTGCAATAGGATTTTCAGCCTGTGATGAAATGATCTGAAAGCAGCAGCTACCTGCAATGTGCCGCAGTGATGTCAAATATGCTTGATATGTAGGATAATGAGCTTGTTTTACGTCCTTAAATGCTTTGACCCATGTCAAATATGAAAACAAACACTCTTTGGTGTGGTTAAACGTACACATGCGGCTGCCTCTGTGCTCCGCTCTTGTTGATTTCACAGCGGTACATACCGCCAGCATCCCGAGACCCCGGAATTTTTTAAGAAGCTTAATCGGATGAATAATCCAACCGCATGAAGGGGAAGGTGCTGAAGGGGGGGGGGGTTCCCTTTACTTCACCACAGTTTCCCCCCCCCAAAAAATACTGAGATCATAGCATTTGAAACATACATACACCCCTGTAGTCACAGAGATGAATACGACTGAAACGTTCCGAGTTTGTATACACACACATGCATACAGACACACACACACACACACTTATTCATGCATGCAGGTTTTGGGGGCATATCGAGGGGATTCTGTGTTTTAAGAGAGAGGCTTTCTAAATAGATCAAAGGACGACAGCAGCTGGAGATTCACATCACACTGGAATACCAAGCGAAAGACACGCCGGGGAAAGTAGGCACTTAAGACTCACAACCACAACAGAGGCAGCGATGGTACTGGAAGTAAAGATCTGAATGACTTAAAACCAGCTCCAACGCACCGTCATGGTATTCGCTGAGTAATTACAGAGCCGCGATAAAAACATGTTGATTAAGTTAATCTACTAAAATAAAAACTGAGAGAGACAAACACACACACACAAACACACCCTTTCTCTGATGCCGTCTTTCTTGCGGTTGAGGCACATCTCCGCCGCCCTCATGTGCTGCAGCGTTTCCTTGGCCAATAGGAAGCGAAGTTTCTCCAGTCTGGGAACTGCGGACGCCCAGGCAGCGGCTCCGAAACGACACCTGTCCTCCTCCATCTGCTTCGTCATACCTGCACACGTGTGTGTGTGTGTGTGTGTAAACAAGGGTCAGACATGTTAACATACCTTTACACGTGTGTGTACACAAGGGTCAGACATGTACTGTACCACCGCATCGAACACAAGAATATTGTGTGATGCAGTGCATTTAGAAATTGCACTAATATTATGTACATGCTTTGTATTTTTATTCCTCATGTTTTTTTTAGTTTTGCAGTTCTTACATCTTTTTGTACTGTATATATTTTATATCTATATTTTCCAGTTTGGGATCAAAGTCTAGCTATCTATCTATCTATCTAGCGCACATATTACCATGAAAGAAAAAATAAATAAATTTAGTTCGATTGATCAGTTAGTGTTGTTTAAGGCATCCCCAGAGCTGCTGTGGGTGTTGTGATATATTTTCTTTCTTATTTCCGTAGCCTGTCTATAAATATAACTACATTTGCCAGCCAAATCGTTTATGGACCTTATCGTGCAGACTCATGAACAATGGATGCATTTGGATGTTGTTGACTGTCTTTTTCCTATATGGATATGGTGCAAAATGTCCAAATGACAAAGACCTGTCAGACAATCAAGAATTTATATATTCAATTTAAAAATAGGAAGGGCAGTAGAATCCGTCTTTATTCCCTCGATTCTACTGTCTTTATGGAGGCTATTATCATGTTATTATATACTGTCTGTGTCTCAATAATAAAAAAAAAGGAATGCATACTTTATTTGGACTTTTGACTGCTATATAAATATCACAAAAGTATGATTCCTGTGAGCAACTTTACTCTACAAGACATATTTTCTTCTTGTGTTCTGAGGTATGACACATAAACCTCATTAATGAATTCATCCAGATACACAAATAGGAGAAAATCAACACAGCGACTCGTACCAGCCAGAGCCTTTGAAGTTTGTGCAAAGTAGGTGACAGTGATGTCCTGAATTGAGGCGACTGCCTCCTCTGCTTTTGTTCTCCAATCCTCCGCCTCCTTCTCCAGAGACGCAATCCTCTTGGGACCCAAGTCCTCAAACTCCAAAGTCTTCTGCGAGGAGCAAAACAGTGGACAACTTCACAGTCAGGGATTTAATGTCTCTGTGTCTCTCACACACACACACACGTGTGTGTGTGTGTGTGTGTGTGTGTGTGTGTGTGTGTGTGTGTGTGTGTGTGTGTGTGTGTGTGTGTGTGTGTGTGTGTGTGTGTGTGTGTGTGTGTGTGTGTGTGTGTGTGTGTGTGTGTGTGTGTGTGTGTGTGTATATATATATATATATATATATATATATATATATATATACACACATATATACACATATATACACATCTTTGGTTGAGTTAGTTAGAAGTAGAGCTGCACAATTAATCAAACAATAAGTTAGTATTCGACTACTTCATCAATCACCAACTATTTTGATACTCTTCAAGTAGTTTTAATGAAAAAAATGATTAAATATGAATAGCTCCTCTATGACAGTACACTAAATATTTTGGATTTGTGGACATAACAAAACAAATTTGATTAATTGAGAAAATATTGATAATGAAATGTATTGTTCAGAGAGAAAATTGGACCTCGTATTTTGCTTAAATGGGACATAAGAGCGGATGTGGAACCGGAGGTAGGTACATATAAGGGCTGCAACTAATGATTATTTTCACTATCGATTAATCGGTTGCTTATTTTCTCGATTAATCGATTAGTTGTTTGGTTCATAAAATGGTGAAAAATGTCAATCGTGTTTCCCAAAATTCCAAGATGATGTTTTGTTTCGTCCGCACACCAAAGATATTTAGTTTATTGTCACAGAGGAGCAAAGAAACCAGAAAATTTCACATTTAAGAAGCGGAAATCAGAGATTTTTTTCATAAAAACTACTTGAAGCAATAAATCAATTAATTTTGTAATCAATTACTAATCTATTAACTGTTGCAGCTCTAGTACATAAATATATATGTGTATATAACAGTCTATTTACCATATCATTTTTTTTGTTTCAGTGCCTGACGAGAATTGTTTTTAGAGATTTTTATATCAGAACAACCTGCAAAGCCACATCCTCTGTCTATAATAACTCATCGCAGCCCACAGCTGCTAAATATAAAAGCTGTATTTATTTACCAGGATCTCCATCTTGTAGAGGCTGGCCAGCTCTCTCATGTCCCTGAAAGGCTGCAGCAGGTAATGGAAAAAGGTGGTGGCCACGGTGACCAGGTCCTGGTAGGCCTCGTCCTCTTCGTCGTAGATGCGGAGCAGCACAACCATCCGGTCCGCGCCACCATGACTCTGCAGCAGCTGTGAAAATGGAGGATATCAATACCATCATTACCTCAGGTTCATGCTGAGCCTCACAGCTCCTAGGCTTTGCTCTGCATGAGATATCTTTTTTCATACCTCAGATGAATTGGACCGCAAATTAAAATGTCGGTATTATTATCCCTCAGGATACGACCACTTCCACATCCAGGTGGTCTGACGGTTGACTGGTGAAGCCAGACGTTGGTGGTTCAATTACTGACATCCTTTCTCTGACACTCGCAAAAAGAAGTCAAACTAATTTGTTGCCCGAAAAAGGTCTGGTATCAACAAACCATTTCATATCAAGGGTTTTCAAGATGTGACCCCTTCACACCTCAGACCTTGTTTTCAGCTTGATCAGGAAGTGAAGTGCTGTACGGCGCTGGGGCAGAACGGGAAGTGTTAATGGAGGTAGTTATGGACAAACGACAAAGCTGCGTTCGATTTGTTTTGAAAAAAGTGACTTTCTCTATGTCTTGTGACCTCATCATATCAAATTCAAAGACACTATAACTGTGTAGTTATATCTGCTCTCTGTCAGTCTCAACAATACATAATATGATATATTTATTATGATGTCATGTTCTGTAGGACTGTTATATTGCATTAGAAAGTAATGATGCTAATGATGCTTCTCTTCAATATCTGGGCTTCAGATATGGAGATGTCACGTTGGCTCACCTCGTTATTTTGTCGTGCAACAAGCTCATGGAGGGCCGTGTAACATTTCTGTATTCAAATCACTCTTTTTCCCAACACGTGTGTCAAAATGTTAGGCAAAAGTCCCGGCTGGAAAAAACAAACATTGGTTCTGTTGTTGTTGCGACATCTAGAGCAGATGTCTTGAGACTGAGAGCTTTTGTTTTCTATTTAATTTTGCTCAATTGGCTGGATGCCTATGTTTACGTTATTTTGCCCCATAGAGAGTCAACAGTTAAAGAAAGATAGTGTGATATTGCTGTTTGACGTAACTTCAGAATTAAAAAATGGGCTGTCATCAATTTGTTCCTGACTCTGGGGAAAGAGAGACAACTAATTAACTCCCCCAAAAATACTGCATCTCTTTAACACGATTTTTTTCCACCTCAATTCCCTGAGCTTCAACCTCTCATCTGGAGCAGCGTGTGTCATGGCCTGCTTTCAGATTCATAACACCACTGTGTGATGCTACTCCTACATGATAACGTAGAGCTTACACAAAGCTTACACAGGTTTCCCAAGCTTTGAACAATTTGGCCAAGTGAAAAGATTGCTTTTGAAAATTTTACAGTACATATTTTGGAGTGCATCGAAGATAAAGACTTCTTTTGTGAGTTTTAGCTGTGGTGGACGCAGGCAAGACATGTAGAGGAAGACAGGGGCAAGCCAAGCAACGCTCAGCAACTTGCGCTGTGTTGCTTTATCATCCATCCTTCCATCCATCCATTATCTTTTGAGGGTCTTGGGAGAGGGGGCTGGAGCCAATCCCAGCTGACATGGGGCGAGAGGAGGGGTACAACCTGGACAGGTTGACAGCATATCGCAGGGCTGACATATAGAAACACACAACAATTTAGAGTCTCCTATTCGCCTGAGCTGCCTGTCTTTGGACTGTGGGCAGAAAGCCCACGCAGGAACACGCAGGGAGAACATTCAAACTCTCTACTCACTATAGTATCACTCACTCTACTTTCTGCTCAGATTCTGCCAAATGCAGCAAATGACCCAAAGACATACTGCCAGCGCAACCCAAGGCAAAGAAATGAGATATTCTTCAGTGGCCAGGTCAATCACCCTCAGGTGCTCTTCACTTCCTGAAGACAAAACTGTTAAAACCAACAAACAAGCGTCAACTGAAGGAAGCTGCAGTAAAGGCCTGGCAGAGCCTCCCAGGGGAAGAAACTCCGCATTCAGTGATATCCAAGGGTTCCAGACTCCCGGGAGTTTTAATAATATTAATCTAAAAAGGATTATGCATAAAATGGCTATAAATCCTAAATGACTAATGCAATATATCTGAAACCACAAGTCTACACTTCAATCACATCTTGATTGTTCAATGTCAAATCCACTGTGACACTGTGTCAATGTCTATGGGCCCGTCACGATGATTGCGTGATCGACTTACCTGTACGATGCATGAATATGAACTCAATCATTTTTATTGACCTCCATACCAGCCGTCGTTTTCTACATGCGTGTTTGGTGACATGAGTGCGAATGTCAACAACAGCTCAGCAAAGTCTCGCTGCTTCTGTCCTCTCATCTGTTCTCGTCGTATGAGTAATAAATCACTGGCGTCGTCTATAAAATGCCAGAAAAATATGGATTTTTCTTAGTAATTTTCTAAAGGTTTTGTCTGGGTCTAAACACAAGCTTAACCCTTGGATAGCATTTTTTCTCAGAAAAAAACACAGATCTTGTAGGAATCAGGCTAATACTACAAGCTCGCGTGGTTCAGTATAAAAAAAATGGCCTTAGATGTCGATAATTATTGTTTATCGCAATAATTTCTGGGACAATACATCATGCAACGAAAAGAAGTTATGGTGACAGACCTTAACTGTCTAAATACTTATGGACCTGACTGTGCACCCTGGTCACCGTCACGTGGGCGCACCTGTGGCTCGCTGACCCCGCCCACGGCCCCCTCACCTGTCGCACGTGACCTTTGGCCCTGGCCATCTCCTCCTGCATGGTCTTCCTCTTGAACTCCTGCAGGTTCTCGAAGTACTCCTCCACGTCCCGCTCGTCGTGGCCGAACAACGTGTCGAGGACGATCTTCCGGCCGCACACGTCGATGGCGGCGCTGAAGTACTTCTCCAGCCGGCGGCACGGCGCGTCCAGGTCCCTCGCGTCGCCCCGGTCCTCCTCCTCCCCGGGACCCGACCTGCGACTCGGCAGGAGCAGGTCCCAGATGTTGCCCTCCTCGAACTCGGACAGGTCCGGGAAGCAGGTGGCCAGCACGTCCGCCACGCACGCGAACTGCTGGTGGACGTGGCGCAGGTCGCTCAGGGAGAAGAGTCCGGCCCAGCTCACCTCGGACTCGCGGTCCCCGACGACGACGACGACCTCGGCTCGGCGCTTCTGCCGCTGCAGCGTCCGGTTGTGGCAGGTGACGGCGAACTTGCTCTCGATGACGTTCCACTGGACGATGAAGCCCAACTTGAACGCGTCGGTCTCGTCGAAGATGTTGCTCCTCACCGCCACCCAGCCCTCCAGGCTGTCCGCGCGCTCGCACTCCGCGTCATTCATCCCGAAAAGCGACGTTTCTCTTCGGCCCGCGGGAAGCTGCTGCCTCTGTTTACAACGTCCGCCATTTGCGTGACGTCAGCTGCCTTCAGGCGCCGCAGGAACATTCGGAAAGCGAACAACCCCTGAACGTTTATATACAAAAACTAGACAAAAAAAGACGTTATTATCAATTTCAATGAGAACGATTGTTGAGATAGAGGCGACGATGGAAGCCTTGCAGCTTTATGTAGCAAAAAATCGAGCAAAACACCGATTATATTGCTGACGATACGCAATTTCCCCCAGTAACCTTCCTTTAAGTGCACTTGTTTTAGAGCCCTGGTTGATTTCTACGTTCAAATAAACGACATTAAAAAAAACTGCCAGCCTCCAATTTCGATGACCGAGCTACTGAGAGAAAGAGCAAGACGAGGTCACTGTGAAGGTGCCATCCCGTCAAAAAGAGTTTGGAAAAAGCCGAAGTGGCCGTTTACGAGGTGTCGCGAAGGCATCACTGCGTCATTGTGTTCAACTTTGACCTTTGAATCACATGTTTGGGGATTTCCAGCTCTTCTTATCAAGGCGCTTAAACAAAGTGACACATAGTTGTTTGGTGTGTGTGTTTGTTTTATACACAATGTTAACAAACCTTAATCCTCCAACTTCTATAACTGATGTTCTGTTTCATAAATAACTAATTCCCTGTGTGGATGTTTCACATTCCACTGACACTTGAGCCTGAGTCCCAT
This sequence comes from Scophthalmus maximus, assembly GCF_022379125.1. Taxonomy (NCBI): domain Eukaryota; kingdom Metazoa; phylum Chordata; class Actinopteri; order Pleuronectiformes; family Scophthalmidae; genus Scophthalmus; species Scophthalmus maximus. The sequence goes on from NC_061518.1 coordinate 7,745,618, forward strand.
CTATTTCGGTCGCAGCCTGCGGGTGAGCGTTGAATGCTCGCTTGAGTTTTCGGACAGCAATGGTTGTTCACAACAGACTGGATTACTGAATTGTCCAGGTAAAAGTATTTTCTATCAGCTGCCCAGTCACTGTTTATTAACTGAATTGGAAGCTTGTTCTGCACAGTCAAGTGTTTAGGTCCCGTTATGATGAGTGTAGTCTTGAGATCTGTCATGCTGTTGTTGTTCACTCTGTTCAGTTAATACTGTTGGTTGGGTTTAGAGTAACAAATTAAAATGTGTTGAGTTAAATTGATTTTTGCATGTCCCCGAAACTTTGAATTTGTAAATGAGCTGCAAACCTCTGTCCTCTTCCCGCAAGTCACTCTCCTCATGGACCTGTTCGAGATCAGAGGAGGAGGAGGAGGAGGACTGGATGTGATTTCAGAGGAAGCCGAGCACCAGGAGTCTAGAGAGCTGAAAGCCATGGATCCCTACAACGTGGCATCGGACAGGGGAAGAGGAGCCGCCCGGGACGTTTCCACCTTCCAGAGGTTTTCTGTCGACACCAACGAGTCCCTTCGATTTGAGCCCTGTGAGGACAGCCCTCCCTCCCCCACGGGGGCAGAAGATGGATATGATGATGATGATGATGTGTTCAAGGAGGGAGAAACCGAGGTGAGGACACTGAAAACACTTTTTTATGTATGAATGAACTGGACTGGACTGGAAAAAAAACCCTACATATGTACATTAAGATATTCACATTTATCCATTTTATTTCCCCTAAAATTGTCCATGACATTGCACTTTTAAGGACTGTAGAGTAAAAAAACTCATGATTTGAGATTTCTTTGTCTGTGATTCTCTGAAGATGGAGCCATCCAGCCTTTTTTTTTCTCGCCCAGCCACAGACGAGAGCAGAAAGACCTTACAGCACATGCAGAAACATTCCCTTATATTTGGTTTGAATTGAAACAGAGAGACAGCAGACGTGTCTTTTTCTTTTCAGCGGGAGATTGTCACGACCAGGAGTCGGTTGCAAGGGAAGGTTGCGGAGATGGAGAACTTCGCAGGTCATCTGGAGGAAATCTTTCTCACCGTGGAGGTAAATCTCAGTCAAAGTCTTTCTGTGTATTGAAACCGATCGTTGTGATGTATTTTGACGTTCCTTTCTCAAATTATCTCATTGCTGTGTGAGCGTTCGGGAATACTTATCTTTATTGTTTAGTTTTATTCATCTCAAAGACCGAAATAAAGTTTCGCGATGTCGGATCTTGTTTTTGGAAAGAATCAAACACGTCAGTTTCGCTCCCGGCCTCCTTTAAATCTCTTATCTGTGATGATACAAATGTTTGTGCAGGAGAATTTTGGCCGTCAGGAGCAGCACTTGGAGCAGCACTACAACGACGTGCTGCAGACGCTGTCGCAGCGATACGACGAGCGGGCAGCTGGACTGGAGGAGGAGAAGAAGGGCAAACTGGAGGCCCTGTACGGTCAGCTGCTGGTGTGTGGTCGGGCGCTGGACGCCTCCAAGGAGCTCATTGAGACGGCCCAGGAGGTTTACCGCAGCCAGGACAAGAGGCTTTTTCTGAAGGTGTCCCAGATCGTGTGTGTTTTGTGTTATTCAGCAAGTCATAAGAATGATATAGAGAAAAGTATGACTGTTTTATGATGATTATGGAAATGTGATATTGATTAGTATATCTACGATTCTATTTATTGACTTACTTTTTAAATCTTTGTTGACAGGCAGTCAAGCCCACCATTAAAAGGTAAATTGTGATGCTTCCCAGTGAGTATTCCACAAGACACTGCGGTGTGATTTCAAACGGCCGACCTTTTAATGTCACGAGGATTATATTTCATTATTGTTTTCTGGGTGTTTTTGTCTGTAGTTTCTGACAAATATTATTTAACGAGACACAATGTGTGTGAAAGTCAAATTTAAAGCTTTGCAAAAAGGAGTTTGACATAATCCTTTTATCAAAAATCCAATTAATAGCTTTTTGCAGAGTTTTTTACCTCAGTTGCCATGAGACACAGTTTGATTCTATTCACTGAGAATGATAACAAAATATTAAATATATATTAAAAGCTCCAAAAGAAGTTATTTAGTGGATTTCAATATGATTTGACTCATGTTTGACCAGATGATACAAGCATCTTTACCCTTTTGTTAAATATTGCTATTCATTACTCCTCCTTCTTTTTTTGTACTACACTAGAATGGAGGAGTTTGCCAAAGAGGAGGTGGACCTCACGTTGTCCACACGTCTTGAGTTTGACACTCCACTTGCCGATATGTCCGATGTGAAAACCATGATGGACTCGATCAATGTTGTTCCAGGTCTGATTTACAAAGAGACAAAGGTCAATTCCCTTGTCAATATCTGCACACATGCCTTTGACACGTTTCTGCTCTTTGATGCCTTAGCCTGTCTGTAATTACAACATAGACGGGTCAGTGGAGCGGTATTTTTGCTTTGTGCTTTTTATACACAGGACTAACACCAGTGTTACAATTATCAAGTGGCGGTCTCAGCAAGATAACAGGCATGTAGTGCTGTTATGATCCATTTAAATGAATCAATAAGAAGAGATCGTTTTGGAGGAGTGTTGCAGCATTTGTTGAGGTTGTGAACAGAAAACGAGAAGATGGTGATTAGAACCTATTGGTTTGAAACATCGTCAGTAAGTGACAACAATGAAAAACTTCAATTTCGGAATATGTCTGGTCGATGAACATTAATCACACTGTGAGTGGTAAATTCTGTGTTCAAGTCACTTTTATAGGGATATTTAATAAATAAAAAGCACAGTGATGTCGGTGTTGACCTTAAACTACAACAAGCTGTCGTAATGTAACTGCTCCTAATACTGGTTATCAGAGAGCGACTTATCGTCTGACTTGATAACAAAACTGGGCCAACAATATTTTTTTTTCCAACATGCAAACAGCTCCATCTGCCCCAGTGATCAACCCGCAGATGCCCAACTCGGCGAGCCAGACGTCCCTGCGTGTGTGCTGGAGCTTGTTCTCCGACGACACAGTGGAGTCCTACGAGCTTTACTACAGACCCGTGCTGGAGGACACACCAGCGGACAGCACCTGCGCACCATACGGTATCACGCGGGGACACACTTGCCTGCAGATCGCATGATTACACAGCATCTACCGTTGCAACGCTTTTCCCATGTCGATGTGGGAGTCTCCTGATTTCCCTGAAGGAGACCGATGACGTGCGTTGATGTTAAGTGCAGACACGACCAAACCTTTGCTTTCCTTTCCAGTAAACAGGGTGAAAGTGAGGAAACCGTTGCATTCCTTTCCAGTAAACAGGGTGAAAGTGAGGAAACCTTTGCTTTCCTTTCCAGTAAACAGGGTGAAAGTGAAGGAGACCCACTGCACCGTGACAGATCTGCTGCCCAACGCTCAGTACGAGCTGTGGGTGACCGCGACCAACACCACAGGCATCAGCCCAGCGAGCGAGAGGGCCTTATACATGACAGGTAAAGGATGTCGCCCGCCCACAACTCCACGAAGACTCATCAGACGTGTGACGGTTGGAATAATTGTTCTGTTGTCTGGACGTCTCCCTTAAACCACAGTCAGATGAAGATTTATTTTTCTTCTTTATTTTGTAAATACCCCAGCCTCACACGATTGATTGCTGGAGAGAATAAAGTCTAAATCCCCACTCTCTAAGTGCCGTCGCCTCCGGTGATCAAGCGGAGGGAGTGTACTAGCTGTCCGGAGGCTGCTATGATCCGCTGGGAATCAGGGAACACCAACCCCGTAGACTCCTACACCGTGGAGCTCAGTGAGACGAGCACTGACGGCACAGCGGGCGGCGTTACCGAGTAAGAAACTGCAATCAACATACAGACAGATTTTGACACAGAAACAAGCTCGAGATTTGCTCATCTTGAAGATGGTCTCATATGTTCAGGGAGCTGACAAGAAAAAGACAAAGTCAAAATCACAGGAGCCAACGATATTCACTTTCCCTGGCATGTCCTGTCCTTTTAAAAAAGGCGTTTGTTTCAATACGTCCACAAACGACAGCCTGTCAGTGCTTGCTGAGGATTTTTGAAGTCCCGTGGTTAAAGAGCTGCTGCGTCAAGACACACACACACACACACACACACACACACACACACACACACACACTGTCCTAGAAAAATCTATTCTTAGCTTCAGCTCCTGCAGCACTGTCAGCCACAGCTAGAAAACTGCCCTCACATTTGGGGTCGTCATGTCACTTCATAGAAAACTCCGAACTGAAATGGGTCCATGGTTAAAATATGACAAAGATCCTATAGTTAACATGTTATTTCACCATGGTAGAGGTTTGGAATTAAAAGCCAATCCAAAAACGTAGTCGTTCTTCATTATACAATGATATGTTCAATAAGGAAGTGATATTAACCCGTTTCATTTGTGACTCCTCCAGGTCTATAGTGGCTGTGCCCACTTGTCAGTGTCTAATCCAGCTGCAGACAGGACGCCGTTACCTCATCGCTGTGAGAGCAGTCAACATCGGCGGGCCCAGCGACAAGAGTGACGTCATCACTGTCTCCACAACAGGTGAGAGGCCTCATGGACCAGACGTTGAAATTTACAAGACACTGTATTTCTGCTACTGAAATTTTTTTGCATTGAAATTATGCATTTAAATACATTTTTCACAAACACACTTGAAAATCAGTTACTGAAATGTTGAAGTCAGATGCCAAAAATTCAGTGCCTTTTTAAATTTTGAAGTCTGGTAAAACAGATTTTCTTCCATAATATTCATTTATTTTAGGAAAAGTAGACAAACCCATTGATTAACAATTACGAAAGTATTTGTTAATCAATGGGTTTGTCTACTATTAGCAGAAACAAAATCTACTTAAAGTAGAAAAAGTAATATATTTTTAATTACATCTATATTTGTTTATTCATGAGCAGTTCAATTAAAGAGTGATCACATTGTTTAATTTGTCATCGTGTTTGAGTTTTGAAGATGTTGAACTCTAAATTATTTGCACTTTTTTTCCCACTTAGTTTCAGCTCACAACCCCTTGTGTACACAGTCGAGCTAATGTGACATAAGATTTGCTGTTCAAATTTTGGAGTGGAAATGTCAAGTGGCATCTTACGGAAATAGTGTTAGTGCCTCTAAATTGTTGAAAGAAAATGTACATGGGTAAAATGTCATTTATCATTTTTTCACTGTAGTTTTTGTTCATGTTATGATTGACATAAAAAAATGTTTAACTCCGCAGGTACATTCTTCCATCTTCTGGAGGACACTGCTCATCCTTGCCTGTCCATCTCCGAAGATGGCTTCACCATGTTTTATGGAGACGAGGAGCTCCCTATAAGTGCCATGGCCCTGGATGACACCTTCACCAGGTAAAGTACATTGGCTACAAATGATGGGAACTTTCAAGATTTCCTTTTATGAAAAAAGTGTAAAATAAGTGTGCGCGTGTGTGTTGAGATGTGTGGCTGTCCTGGGAGATCTGATTCCAGTGAGAGGCAGGCACTACTGGGAAGTTGAGGTGGATGACGGGACGGAGTTTAGGATTGGAGTTTCGTACGAGGACACGGAGAGGAACTCGTTCCTCGGAGCAAACAAAACCTCCTGGTGCATGAGACACATTCTCAGTCCATCCAGGTAAGTCATTTTTTCCAGATATATTTTTTATTACTATTCCAAGTTGCAGAAAGTAAACTGGAAAGTGGCTTTTCACAGGACTGTACAGGCCTAAGTAGATGCAGAGAATTAAAGTCCGTCTGATAAGAGTTGGCGTGCTGATGCGCTGCAGGACAACTAAGGCAGTTCATGTAAACTGGGCCAAGAATGTATTTTTAGCCATAAAAAATTATTCCTTTTCTAAACAGCAAAAAAACAAACTACTGAGCCCATTGGAGGCAGAAAAGCCCCAAGTTGAGTATCTGTTACTGTTACTTTAAGTGTTGCTATGACAACTCTGCTTTGAACAAACGCAGGACAAATCAATTGTCACATTTAGCAAATCATTCAGTAGTTGCAGTATCTGATCCCAATAGGATGAGAAAAAGCTTCACTTAGAACTTCTTTGTACAGTCATAAAAAAATGGCTTCTTTCTCTTTCTTCTTTAGGCACAAGTACGAGTTCCTGCACAATGGTTGGAGTCCCGACCTGAGGATCACAGTGAACCCTGTGCGGATAGGAGTGGCACTGGACTACGAGAGGGGAACGTTGTCCTTCTTCAACGTGGCTCTGGAGCAACACCTACACACCTTCCATTGTCACTTCCAGAATTATGTCCACCCTTGTTTTAGCCTGGACAACCCGGGAGCTTTAACTGTGCACAACAGCATAGAGGCTCCTGAGTACACGTTCATCTGAAACCAGCAATCAGACTCTAGTATTACAATGAAATAAAAGCCTGGAACGAAACGACATAACTTTGGTTTAAAAAAAAAAATTTTAAGTTCTGTGACATCTTCTATAAAGAAACCCCGACCGATGTAAGAACTCGTCATAAAAAAACAACTTACTGATCATCCTCAGCAATAGAACAAGTGAGTGATCCAATAGAAGTGGTTTTCAGTTCTTTTTATTATAGTATTCCATGGGAACAGGCCTACAACATTTTCCAAGATAAGAAAAAGTTTCACTGAATTTTACAATATGTACTTAAACCACCCGTTACTGCAGCAGACCAAGTTTTGAAATAAAAAAAATGAAATAAGGGGCTTTGTTTCGGATTGACAAAAGATGCAGCAAAAAGAAATAAAAGGCGTTTTAAGAAATACAAGTTGTATACAATGCTTTGTATTTTAAAAAGAAAGGAAAAATCCACCCTGAAAACTTCCACACTCTTAAAAAAGTGGCTTCTGATGATGTGCTTTGCTTTTCTGGACCCATTTTATTTAATGGTGGTGAAGATTAAAAAGAAAAAATCAATACAGCAATGACACAAGGGAGAGACAATCTAAAAAATATTAGTTTTCTCCTAAACTACATCTTTAAAGTTCCCAAATGACATTAAGACACAATGATTTTTTGTGTGTGTTGCATTTTAACTCATGAGGCTATAAACAAATGCACGATTACAATGAACTAGTCAGCAGGCGTATCTATATTTACATTCCCTATGTAGGTGGACATTTTTTTTAAAAACACCCACCGTTTGACTAACACCAACAGGTTAACACTCATTGTGTGAGGGTTTATAGAAAGGCATTCTGGGAGAAGCATGAAAGTAACTGAAACAGACGTGCAACAAAGGAAGAACCAACACCGGGACAAGAAAAAAAAAAAAAAATCTCTTAAGAGTCCAGGAAAGCAGCAAACATCAGAAACTGGTGATAACTCAAAGATAAAACATACCAGTGTTTTGATTTAGCATCTTCACTCTGCTTATTATTCATATCAAAAAGCCCTCACCATACCGCCAGAGGCCATTGGATCATCTCTCATTAATCTGATTGCTGGTAAAAATAACACAATATGAAAACTAAGGAAATTGACCCTGTTGCTACATTAGGACCTGACAAAGCTTAGTGCCCCTTCTTTAAAGTCCTAATGTTAGTGTCAGTAAGAAAGGGGGTGGCACCAGTTTTAATACCATACGGAGATGAATGGAATGGTTTTGGTTGTTAAACCACGTCAAAACACTGGTACAGTCCTAAAACACCTAATGTGTTTAAGGACAAAGTGGATTTTTCCTCTGGTGGGGTCTGGGTTTGAGAACTGCGGTTATATACTGAGTGTAGAGTTTGGATCTGTGAGTGTCCTGGACAGTGGGGACGGGGCAAGGGAAGGGGGGTTAGGAGTTATGTCTTACTGCTGTGATTCCTCTCCTCCTCTTCGTCGGAGGAATCTCCTCCATAGGGAACAAGCCCAGATGAATCTTCGTCGACTTTAGGCTTCTTCTCGCACACATCTTCCTGAACACCTGTAAGGACAAAATAAAAAAGGAGAGAGAGATAGAGAGAAAGAAAAACAAAAAAGGAAACCCATTGAGGAGCCCCATGTTAGCGGTGGTTTTTGAGTTCGTTTGATCCACAGCCAGGGGGGGAGAAGATATCAAATGAAACGGCAGCACAGCACACATCCATAACAGGCAGGTCCCGGGACACATGTTGAGAGAGAAAAACAAGGGAAAGACAAAAAACATATACAAGAAGACAGTGTTAGAGGCTTCTACCAGTGGAGAGATTCACACAGGTCTCCACTCCTCCCCATTCCTCCATGGAGGGAGATGCCATTTCATCCAACAGAGAAGAAATGTCAGAGTAAATCGGGCTCTGAGAATAATAGAAAATTATAAAAACGCATACCCATTGATGCGGCGTTGCTGGGCCGACAGGCCGGCTCGTCTGTCTCTCTCGGCCTTTTGCGTGGAACGGGGGCGGGAGCCGCGAAGAGAGGTGGTGGTGGGGGCATCAGAATCCTGGAGAGAGAAGAATGTCAGTATCTGCCACGCACAGGATTCAAAAAGCATAACATGCAAAAGGAAACGAGATCTATTAACAGACCTTTCTACGGCCTTTTCCTCTCCAACACTGGAGGCAGGAAGCGCAGACTCCCGATGAGCAGGACCCTCCGGAGAACGGCTGGTCGGCTGTGAAAGAAAAGCACAATAAAAAAACTTGAACATAAAGAAAAGGGTTTGGTCCACAGGACTTGACATTTTTCATGTGAAATCTTTCCAGATTCGTAGGGCTGCTTCAACTTCTGTTTTCAGCCCTAATGTGTTTTTAATAAAACGTTTTTAAGGGGCATCAAGTGGAAAGTGGAGCATAATTAAGAGAAGAAAAAAATGTTTTACTGTGGCTAAACAGCAGCATAATCAGCGGCTCATTCCATTTTAACTGTTATCGAAAACATATTCTCAGCTGTTCTCGCTAAAAGAAGTCCTTGTCCAGACAGCAGGCAGCAGGGTCCTCTTGCATGCATGGGGGCAACAAAATATAGAACTCACTGCTGCTTTTAAAAATCTACTTTTTTTTCCCAACAGCCATGGGCCGTTTAAATACGTTTCTACAGTGCATGCATGTGATTCAGTCAAATTTGGACAACAACATTTTAAGTTGCAACCAGACGTGTCAGCCTGTGTCATGTGTAGACGAGCAGCAAAGTCCAAACTTTCGAGCAAAGCAAAATTTAAACTATTTTTAGTGAAAGTTCAGATGATTTGTATTTAACAAACTTCAAAGCTGCGTCTCCGGGCAGACTGAGATAGAGCCCGAAGTGCTTTCAGGGTTGATAGTTGATGTCGGGAATTTCCAAATGGTCAGCATTGTGTCTATTTTCAGACTAAACATTGACACAGCTCAAACCCATGCCTGTGGTAAAAAACAAAAAAAAAAACATAACAAAACACTGCTTGGCTTTGTTGAACAGCAAGTTGTTATTGCATCTCGACCAGCTCAAAAATAAGAAACTGATATTTTTCATACAATAATTTCATGACATGGCACTTTGTGTAATTGATCGATCGATTTTTGTGGTTCATCAGTGATGATTGACACTTCTATTGTCTGTGAGTGACGACGACCAGACAGACTAGACTTCCAACAGTGACTCAAACAGACATGTTTGTGTTAGAACAATTGAACGTTCAGCGATATGTGTGGGTTGTTACTCCTCAGCTGACCTGCTCCTCCTCAGCCTCCTCGTGGAACTGACGTTTGGGACTTCCCGAGTCAGGGGGGGTGTTTAAAGATCCTTCAGGCTCCACTGTCTCACTGCTGCCAGGATCCTTAAATAGATGAAAACCATATACACACACACACACACACGCTGATGCCGCAGCAGGATATAGGCCTCGACGGGCTTCATGTGTCCTGATATAATGTGGATTACTGCATATTAAATTAGGTCGAAACCTTTAACGATATGTGTGTGTCTGTGTGTCCACAGATTTAAACTACTGCCCTTATCACCAAGCGTGGCGGCTAGAGTCAATTACCTGGACGAGATAGGGATGTGGTTTCCTAGGACACACCGGATACTGAACCATTGCCTGAGAAGATGGAGGGTTTGTCGACATGTTAGAATGACTTGGTGGACCATTTGCATTACTCCAATAACCACGGTCTCCTGGATACGCTGAATAGCCACCAGCGTACCCATTTGCTGGGTAGTTATACCAGGACCCCTGGCTAGAGTAATTGCTATTAGGTGGAAATCCATGTGCTGCGTATGCTGAAATGAAAGTACAGAATGTGGAGTTAATAGCATATATCGCCTGGATAAACAGGGTTTTGTGACAAATGTGACCGTACTATTTCAACCTATTGTTGGGCCACTACAGATGTCAAAAAGGATTAATTTACCACAGGAAGAATGCAGTCAGCTAGTACCTGGTATTTGGCCACTCTGTTGGAATTTGCCTGTTCAGTTACAAAGTGTAGAGGAATACTCACGTTGTGTTGAGCCAGTGGCCGTGTATATCGACACCATTCGGGCATGTTCGGCTCTCACCTGAGAGAATAGAAAAATTATGTCAAGACCTGGATATGAATCCAAACAGGCTGTGTGGGGATTTATTTTCAACACTTGCATTGTGGGTAGGTGCAGAGCACTCAAAACCTATCTCTGGAGATCAGGTGGTTCACACTACCACTTTACTTTTGGAGGTAGGTATCAGTGAAAACTATATGCTTGAATAGTGTCACCTTCTTATACCTCCTAATAGACTTGTGGTTAAAGTCCAACCAACTCCACGACTTTCATTTATTTATGAGAACAATATCCTAAACTTACAGTTTCCAGCAGACTCTCAGTGAGTTTCTTCGCTGCCTCCAATCCAGCGGAGTTTGGGTGGCTGCAACACAAAATGAAAGGATGAAGAGAGACCACACAAAAAAGTTAAAGAATTTTGTTAAACCATGGCAACTCCCATGATTAAATTCAAAACTTTCCCCAGATCATGTCATGGATTTACTCCCACTAAATAAAATAAAAAACAATAATAAAAAAAATGATATAAACTCATGGGTTCAAATTATTTTAGTTATGAATTCTGAAGGTTTATTGACATCTAAAACAAAGTTTATTAGAGGTCAAACAGCTTTGTAAGCAGATGCAGTGATCCAAGGCTTTGCCCTGTAGACCAGGGATGTTCTCTCTGCTACTTAATATGGGAGGTGGGTATCAGTGATGGCAACATAGACTTCACTCGCCTCACTTTCTTTACCTCCATTTGTAAAATCCTGCCTCTGATGCAATGAGAAGCCTAGTACACATCATTTTTCCCACTGTATTCAAAGGGCTTCAATTGTACTGAACATCCAAGAAACCTCTGGGATAATTTGAAACATGGATTCATGGAAATAACTTGTTCTTTGATGTTTTACAGTAATCTTATGAATATTTTTTTTGTCCAAGAATCTTTAATTTTCAAAACTTAATGTCTCCACTAGTTTTGGCTACAAGATCCCATTAATTTAATAGATTTCACATGACTTTTTTCAAGAAAATCCTTGACATGAACAGGGAGGTCCTGGGCAAGTTGGTTAGAATGAACACTTTTTAGAAAACCTTCTGTTAATTCATAATAACTTCCTCACATCAATTATCCCAAGTCATGTCCTGTTGTAAAAAGGCAAAATGGGCCAATTGGATACATTTTAAGATTTAGATTTTTTTTTTTTGTGACCAGTTGATGGGCATCTTTGCGGCAAATGTGAAGTTCTATTTTCTTCAGATCTGTTAACTTAGTGCTACCAAGAAAGTTGAAGTGGTATCCTAATAGGGAAATTGTTACTTTTACAAATTTTTACAGTATTTTTAAAAAACCAACCAACCTGATGTAAACATAAAGAGGCTCAAAAGACTCTCGTTTTGATGCTTGTTCAATGTAGCCAGAGCCTTTTCCCCTGAGAAAGACTCGAGCCCCCGCCTCTGTCTGGATGTGACTCAGGTATGAACCTCCTGGACCCTCAACCTTTTCGTTCACGTTAAACGAAGGCAACGACTGGTCCAGGCCCACAAAAATCTTTGTGTGCACAAAACTCTGAAGATAAGGAAAAACATGTGATTAACAAACATACCCTGCACATTAATGTTGTTTATTGACACCTAAAACAAATTTTACTAGATGCAAAAGAGCTTTGTAAGCAGATGCAGTGATCCAAGGCTTTGCCCTGTAGACCAGGGATGTTCTCTCTGCTACTTAATATGGGAGGTGGGTATCAGTGATGGCAAAATAGTCTTCACTCGCCTCACTTTCTTTACCTCCATTTGTAAAATCCTGCCTCTGATGCAATAAGAACCCTAGTACACCTTCAACCAATAAAACACTTATATTCTTACCTTTTACACATTATTCTTTCATAAAGTGTCGCTTTTGTTATGTTAAAGTAGACTTTGATGCCCCACCCTTTATTCCTGGGCAATACTGGACCCACTTTATGCAAAATGTCTCCAATAGAGCCCCGAAAGTCTGATAAGTCTTGCAACAAAGGCAACACGCTGGCTGCAAACACCACCCAAATGATGTTAAAGAATTGTTCATGCCAACTGTTGGTACGGTCTTTGACTTCAACAAAGCTTTGATGTCAGCCTACCCCTGAATGAGGAGCTGCAGGCCGATGACCCTGGCCTGGCACTGAGTTGGTGTTTGGCATCCGTGGCACAGGCGAAGGGATGACAGGCCGAGGGGGCTGAGGGTAGAGTGTGATCGGAGGCATTATGGGCATATGTTGTCCTCCTGATGCTATTGATGCTCTCAACACGTCCTCCGAGATGATCTCCCTTATCCTCAAAACAGCCTCTAATATTCAGGAAGATCCACATGGATGTCAGCTACATTCAATACCTTACCACACCCACACAAAAAAACAGGCTTCGGAATGCTTAAAAGGGCAGTTAGCGATTTTAATCCAATACACTAATTTGAAAAATTCAGCGAACATTTCTTCATGCTCAGCTGTCGGTTCTGTGTGTGGCAGAGGAAAAAAAAAACCTGTTTTCCCTTTGTCCAAAATCGCTAACTGTCCCTTTGACAAATGTATTACAATAAAAGTAAATTTCAACAGTGGCAGTATCTGCATATTGAGAAAAAAAAAGTGCTACTTACTATTGACCTGCTCTTGGTTCTTTCCCTGGACATGCAAATACAAAGGTCTATGTCTAAAGGAAAGCAAAACAGAAAGGTCACGTCCACATCCCCTTTCTCCATAATCACTATAATAATCACAAATTATTTTTTAATGGTGATGTATTACTTTTTATCTGATAGACATTACACTTCTGTTAAATATGTTATGATTTTCTTGGAAAGAAAGTAAGCTATAAGATAGTTTATCACTGCCATTCTTATACAGCTTGCAACAACTCGCCAAAACAATCAAAAGATTAAGATTAAAATAGTTATTCTTGGTCTACTGTCAAGTGCTGTGGTCATGGGATACTACTTTTGCAGGAACACGATTATGTCTGAAAACGTACCCTACTCCATTCCCTTTATCCACTTCAGCCATGTAATGACCTTTGGTCGAGACGACTGCTCCGCTAAACTGTCGGATCTGAAAGAAGCATTTTTTGAACTTTGTTATTTAAAGCTGTTAAAAGACTTCTCATTTTCCCTTTTTGAAAGCGCATGTGTATTCTACATGCAAAGCTGCCATGGCAACTTTCCACTTACCTCCTCGTGTGTTTTGCCTTTAGTTAGAAGGTCTCTGCAATTTATCGGTACATCATTTATGTCAACCTCTGTGACTACCATCTCTTCAGTAGTGGTTGGCACAGGCACACTTGGAAGGATCTAAAACATAGTTGAAATAGCAAGGGAACCGTAAGTCCTTCACTGACTGCATAACCAGGGCATATTATTATTTTATCTGCAACATCGTGTGCACCTTTGCAAGTAATGGTGGAGGAGTCAGCAGTTTTCCTTTTGCCATTAACATGGCATTTATTTTAGCAGCCATGGCCGCAGCCATTTCAACCCCTCCTGGAGGCGCAGGTTTTTCTCCTGTTGGTTGTGGCTGGGAAGCTGCACTATGTGAGGTAGCGGTGCCGACAACTCCTGACAAAGACACGGGGTGGGCTGCATTCTCACTGCTCCTCTGCTGCCTAACATCTACACTCGGTTTAGGTTGGGCTGGCTGATCCCATCGACTGCTCAGGCACCTGAGAATTAAAATACAAAGATAAAACATCAAACAAGCACGCATTTACTACACAATCTTAACAACAAAAAAAATGCATTAAAGTGCAAAGTGGAAGGAAAACTGACTTGGCTCTACAAATTAGAATTATTTGTTGGATCTTAGGTGAGTGGCATAGGGTCATTGAGATCAAATTAGTAACTTTAAACCCCGTCAACACCTCAGAGTTCCACAATCACAGAAGTTAGCTTTGAAGCCCAAACCGTTTCGTTTTCCTGTTTTTGTTTGAAACCCAAACCGTTTCGGTTGGGAAACGGAAAACGATTGTATATATTCAGTACCTGAAACGACATTTGCAAAGTTGTTTGCAGATACACATTTATCGCAGCTAACTGCTAACTATGTTAGATTGATTTTGCAGGCAAAATGTGGAATTTTAACTCATTGTATCTCACACACTGTCTTTTTAATGAACACAACGTTTCTATTATCTCCTACATCGCCAGGGGTAACGGTCAATGCCAGTTTACTTTTTTGTTTTAAGCTAAGTCGAAGTTAGCTAGCGCCAACTGACATCAAAGGCTACAGCTAGTGTTGCTAACCTAGCAAGTTAGGATCCTTTTTTAGAACGTCCGTGGTATTAATACACTCGTTTAAAACCCATGAGAACGTAAAGTTCAACTGTTCTATTGACATGCGCTCAGATTAGCCAACTCGTGTTGAATTAAAGACGTGAAAACACAACCTGCGGTGTAACATTTGTTAGCAGGCCTCCACTTAGCATGCTAGCGGGTGGTAAAGCTTTCACCGTGGCTAGCATTAGCTTAACCGGCCCGAGTAACATTTCTCACGTTACCAAATTAATCTCAAAACTGACTAAACTAAACGGACACTTACGGTGTTTGCCCAGTCATTCCCGAAGACATGTCACCGCTCCACCAATCTGCGGTAGCATTAAAAACAAAACAATTTCTAATGTAGTTGACGATTGACGACGGCAGCCATTACAGTCTTCTTCCCTCTGGCGCCGGGCGACTTTTTCTGACGACTTGCCGTAAAGTGTGACGCGCCGGAAACCGCGCTGTTTTCTCTTCTTATATAACACTATTATTTAACTCAATATGACACTTTTGGATTATTCAACCGTGTTAGATAATCAACTTCATCAGATAACATAGAGGTTAGATAAATAATTTTCAGCCAGTTGATTTAAGATGTATTGTTAATAGAAAAAAAATACAAGGAGTTCACGACCCCATTCGCCATGACCCACCATGGCCGTGTTAGCCTTTTTGAGGGACCATGGGACGATAAGGAGCAGCTGGGCCCCCAAGGTAGTGCAGACCAGTTTTGGTCCCCTCAGAACTAGTTCTTAAGACTAAAGTGTTTATATTCTTATCATTCTTTATTTGGATCCCCATTAGTTTCCACAAAGTGGTCTCTAGTCTTCCTGGGGTCCACACAGAAAGTGACAGCAATTAAAACGAACAATAATGAAAATCACACTAAATCAATACAACAATGCAAGACAAATATATCAATAAACAATAACAAACAAACAACAAACTAATATGTTTTAGTCGGAAAATTAAATCACTTTTATGTACACCAGGTGTCCATATATGGAATCTGTTTTTTTTTTTTAAATAAAAATTGTTTAAAAAAAGAAATGTTTTTGACTGGTCGAAAGCTCACTTCTCCGGAGTTTTTAACCCACTAAAACAAGATTTAAAAAAAAAAAGCCATTGGCCCTGTTTCAATATGAAAACTCCAAGGTTGTTTTAGAAACATAAACTTTTGGAAACAATAATGCAGACACCCGCATTCACTTCCTGATTGGGTCTTATCAGTCACGACATATCCTGACCTGATTTGTCACATTCTTATCACGTCACCCTTTTCCTGAGGAAATCAGACAGAGTCAGCCTCAACTACCAAACTACCAACCTGTATAAAGAACACAAAGTGTTGGTTAATGTCCAAATTGACTCTGGATTTTTTTTTTAAAGATATCAACCTGTTGATTTAAAAATGTATGATAACCATAGACAAATAATCCTCATTCCTCAATCAGTTCCTCATTTCATTTGATCCTCTCTAGTATTATACTACTTACTGCTGATAACTTTTGATTAAGAGAGATGGCTTTGTTCAATGTTCAATTTAGTTTTAGGGAAAATCCCCCCTCCCATGTCCCTTTTACAGTATGTACAGTAGGTGACAAAGCAGGGCTCTCAGCCAGCCAACATGTAGTTTGAGATGCATCATTTGCCGCAGTTCAAACAACAGAAAACCTTTGATTTAAACTAGGTCATTCCTTAAACTCTCTAAAAATTAAGATGGTATTAAATAAAACAAGAAACCCAAAGACGTAGTTAGATATCTAGATAGACAGAAGGAAATATAGAATTTAGCACTATTAGACATATCGTAGGTTAATAGTGAGAAATTACACATGTAAGAGAAATGGCACTGAATCGTTACAGGAAATAAAAAGCAAACTTATAATTGACATTATTTTTTATTTTTCATTGAATAGTCTATTTTTTTTTCCGTGCCTTCAGACCAACATGTGAATCAGAAGGAACAAACAAATCCCCTGATTGAGTGTACAATTCTGTCATAAGAGAGAAACAAAGACAACCATGGTCAATACAGCCGATTAACCATCATTATCTTAGCTGTTATGGCATTTATATACTGTTTAAAGAGGAGCTATTTTTAATAATAAGCATTGCAACAATCTTTAACATATATTAGTATCCTAATCTGAAACCAACCTTGAGAAAAAAAGCTGTTCCCTGGATCTGTGCATAAAGGTGCTGGACAAGTGGCCAAAGTAGAATGATGTTTGATCAAAAATCAATGCGAGCGGGCCTCTAGGAGAATGCTTAAAGACAGTGATAGACAACTCTGCGATCCACATCCTTCTTAACCATTTAGTTCTCTGTATACATGTTCTGTGTGACCATCCAATTCACAGGTATTCAGATAGCTAGAACGGTTGATCTCATTTGCTGCAAATCCAGTGTAAAATTCATTGTCTATAAAAATATTGAGATTTACTTGAACATAACCTTCTGACTATGTTAAGAATAAAAACTCCAGATGTCCGTTGCAGTTGCACAGTGGGATGTACTGTATAAATATTGTATAAAATAAGGCAGTCTTTTCAGTAGGATAAACCAGATACAAAAATTTCTGGGAGAAAATTTTTTTCAAGTCCAAAATGTTTTCACATATTTCTGCTGTTTTCAAATGTCAAGCGGTTTACAGCATTAAACCAAGAGTAAGGGACTGTTGCAACAATGAATGTACCCACTCAACCGCTCCTACAACCCAAACACACATACCCAAACACACGCGCACGCACACACACACACACACGCACACGCACACACTCCTGATGATCAACAATAACAGCTTATTCTCCAATGCAACCCCCCATCCCTGGACAAATCACTGAGACGTAGACATTTCTAATATTGTTTACAGTGCAATACAAAAGTGTTCATTCAAACTGGTACTTTAGTTTTGATAAGAAAATAAAAATGTTTAATATGGTAATGCTTCATATGAATAATAATTGTGAATTTTTTGAGCGTTATAGTAGTATTTATCAGCTTTGGCTTTTCTTTATTTTTTAAAATAAATTTTGTTCTTTTTTTTATTCATCAACTAATTCACTTATGAATTTTGATATAGAAAATATGGAACATCTAGGAAAAATTAACATACCAAATCATCTGTAATTAGTTACCTATAATCAAGATGTTGAGGTTTTCGTCTCTCAGCAGTGGCCTAAAGTAAAGATCCACTTCCCTGACCCAGAAAGAAAGCATCCCCCCAAAATGTCCGTTATGACAGCTACATGTCAACTTAGATGTGTTTCTGAAGGACACATGAAAATATTGCCAAAAAAAAAGAAGCAGTGGAGTGTTCTTTCATGGTGTGGCCTCCAGGGGCAGAAGGAGCAGTCCTGCCTTGCTGCGAGCACAGGGATGGATATCAAAGGTGATTATATGGCTCGGTGAGGATAGGACACCAAAGCCGGACCATGTTACCATCTGCTCCTCCCTTCTCCTTCAGTAAACGAGCAGTTTGTACTCAACAGCAACTTCACAGGCAAACCGGAGGGCCCGCGTGGTGATTAGGGGACGGACGCTTAGCCAGAAGGCCTTTAAGGACCCTCTCGCAGTTATGTCACATGACCAGCTACACTGCAAATGCCTGAGAGGCACAAGAAGTTCATAAGGATGCGGTTTGTGTCTGTGTCTGTTTGTCACAGTTCTCATCTGACAGGGTCGTAAAAGCCAGCAAATGTTCACTGCTGCGACTGCCCGTCAGGAAGTCCTTCTGTGGTTCCTGCATCAACGGATATGTGGACGCTTGGCGTGCTACAGAAGAGGGAAGGTGAAGGCGAGGAGGCCCTTTGGCTGGCGGCTGGGCCGGCAGGAGGAGAGACGCCCCAGCAGGAGAGAGGACGGCTGCCCCGGACCGCAGAGTCCCAGGGCCGAACACTGCAGCACCTACTCTGGAGGCGGTCTCAGGCTGTGCAGCTTCCTCTCATCCAGGCCTTTCCAGTATTTGAAGTTGTTGTCCATGTACTGCATAAGATTGGGGAGGTCTGCGAAAGCTGGAAGATAAAAGAAGTTGAAGCTCAATATCAGATTTGACTGTGTATATTTAATGTCTGCCACACCATTTGATGTATACATTTTTTGCAAAAGAAACCAATCCAACCCTTTTCTGATTCTAATACTTTAACTCTCGATATCTGAGCACTGATTCCCAGTACTGATCCCATATCAGTGGACTCTGTCCCACATTAAAAATCTGTAAAATCTAACTGTGTGTAAGTTACTAGATTCATTGTCATGAGAGGTAACATGGGGCTAGGGATTGGTGGCCCACTGTGACTTAATGAATGTGTCAGATAGTAGAAACAATGAATTTTGACATGTCAAGATTGTATTTAACATAACTTGGTCACGACCTGGGTAATACCCAGTCGGTTATATGAAGTCAGTATCTGCAGCGAATCACTGTTTCCCCAAGATTTAGTACAAATGTAGGTACAGAAGTTTTTAAAGATGACAATACTTAAATTTGGATACTAATTCGACATTTATATTCTCAATGAGAGAGATCGAGACTTGATTTCTCCTATCAGTAAATTCTTGACCCCATTAGATCCCCTCTATAAAAATGTAATTGATTATTTTAATTAGTAACAACTAATGTCATTGTAGTGTTTCCGGCATACTGTGCAGTCTTACCGTCCCATGCATCAAACATGTCCGTAATGAAGTAGTCTATGAAGGAAATCTGGGACTTTGGGATGCTACAGGTGTTTCTGTCAAACACAGGCATAACCACTGGCAGACCTTGCCTCTTCTCCTCGTCCGTCTGTTCCAGAGATGAAGGCACAAGTGATCATCACACACAATAAATACATAAATCCCCCCCCCAAATAAATAATCAAACAGTGAAGCTACTTGAGCCATCTCCCCGCACCATCAACTCCACGTAATTTTTTCTCAGTACCTGTGCAAAATACTCCTCTGAGATGCGTCCAGCCCATTCTATACAGAGCTCCTGAGGCCTGCATGGATTGGAAATGTCCGCACACTTAATCAGCATTCGCTTAACAAGGATGCGATTCTCAGGGGATGTCAGAATGCCTTTGACAGACTCCTCATCACCATTTCCCTAAAAAAAACAGAAGCAGATCATTAGCACAAAGATAACTTTTTATTAGTGGCAATAGAAAGCTCCTTATCACAAACAGCAGCTGAACAACTTAAAAAAATAACGGACTGTGTCTGTGCATAAATCAAAATTGGAAGATAAAGTATGGCACTGGCATCAGATAACATTTTAGTTTTCTTTATGGAGAAGGAGAGTCTGTAATCACTGTGTCATCAGTATGTGTGACACTCACTTTTAAAATGTGTACTGCAGGCTTCGTGCAGTCACGTGATGGTGCAGGCTACTTTATGTTTTAAGATCGAATTCACGGACAATTATGTTAAACAGAAGTACGGGTCTATTTTTCTGTGCCAACACGACTGAGGTCTCCATTATATTCTCAACCTTCAAACTTAACAAAACAGAATTACAGCATACATGCAACAATACTGTATTATATACTGTATTTAATCTTACACCAAACACTTACATGCACACCGTGTCTAAACCAACATGGTTTTGAAAGTGAATGCATTCAATATGAGAATGTAGGGAAGTCTGATCATTTATTTGTATTATTCCTGCCTTTAAAAGGCATGAGAGCTTTTAAATGTCAGTGTTGAGCATTCCTCACAGAGACGAGAAAGATGTTACTGAGTTGTAAAATTCTCTCCCTGCAAAGATATCTGTGCCCAGGCAACAACAGGCCACAAGTCCCCTGAACCAGTCTCAGCACCTCTCAAGCTCTTAAACTATTGTAGCTTACATAATGTTTGGACTTAATACGTTTCTGCGACAGCATGTGACAGAATGAAATGGCAATAGTTGTGTTTATATAAAGCCCGAATGCTCCTGTGTGTCCTTCCTGATCTGACACAACACTAGTCTTTAAAAAGAAAAGGAGAAGCTAAAATTAGAAATACTATTTCTACACAAGCATGAATTTCATTTTTAATCTCACCCCATTCTCCTCCAAAGCAGCCAGTGGCTTGTTGATGCTGTTGACAAATTTGTTGACATGTTCAAAATGTTTTGTCATCTCAGTTGCCAGCACCATGTCAATGATGGCCTGTCGTAGTGTTCGATATTCATTCCTAGAGAGAGAGTGAGAGAGAGATTTGCAGGAATCAGATGTGAGAAGGAGGTGAAGGCAGAAGAGAGAACAAAAGGAGGGGGAGAGAGAGAGACAGTGTGGTAAATAGCACAGAAACCCGTGTGAACAGTTTTCCTCCTCTGATTGCCATGACAGTAGCGATGAATGGATGCTTTGTTCACCTTCCCCCTCCAAGGGGACCAGCACATGTGAGCCAATCTGCTTTGGGACTCAAATCACATTACTACCCTGCTGCTGACAAGACACACACATACAAACACACACACACACACACACACACACGCACACGCACATGCACATGCCCACGCACGCACGCAAAGTATTGCAGACTTAACTTGTCCCTGTGCTATTTATTTATTAGAAGAATTTCAAAACATCAAAATGTTCATACAACTCGGTTCCTAAATACAAAATAGAGCTGCAATGATTACTCAGTTTAGACTTGTTTTTTATTTCTAAAGTTAAAAACAACAAGAATTTGCAGGTCACAGTTTCTCATAAATAAGAATTGTATTTTTTTTGTTCTATGAGCCAGTAAATGTAATCATTGGGTTTTGAACTGTGAAGATGTCACATCTTGGGGCTCTAGAAAATTTGTAACAGAATATCTTCACCATTTTCTTTTTCATAGGCTGACTTGTCTCGTCTTGCCAAGGCAGATAACAGATAGTGACGACGTCCATTTTCCATCACAATGAATCTCCTACCTTTCAATGTTCTTGAAGATGTTGCACTTATCATCTCTCGTGGTGATCTGGAAGGCCAGCGCTGCGTGGTGGCTCTCCAGCACAGCCGTGTCATTGTAGAGGATGGCCAGCTCGCTCCCTGCATTGCACAGGAAGCTGTTGGTGCGTCCTGGGTGGTCCACGTCGTGCACTGTTGCCGCGATCAGCGCAGCCACTTCGTCAATGGGATCCAAACTTTGCTGTTGGTACAAACAGATTGCCAAAAAAATTGTGGCAATGCAACCATTATTACAACTATTTTCTGACAGATAAACAACAAATCTTTACTACGGTGGCTAAAAATGTCACATCCCACCATCAACTCAACTCTGATGTGCAGAGTTGAATATGAAGAAGTAGCTCTAAATTAGGAAAGAGAGTTATGATTTATTAATGTTGACTCAATTTAACTGCAGTTAACAAGAAGACACTGATATTTCCCAAAGTACAAAACTGCCTGATAGTAAAATGTTATTTTATGTTATTTCACCCAGTGTAGTGTTTTAACATTATATTACTACACTGAGGCAACATATTAACCAAAAACAAAAACTTGAATTTTGAACTGAATTATTTTGACTCTTATTCTGAGGATACTTTGCAACTGTTTTTTTAAAATACTGACAGAACTTTTGACAGAACTGATTTATAATTAATATATAAGGGAACACATGGAGCAAATAACTGCACTCCAGATAAATGCACTCCACTATTATTATTACTACTATCTGGTCATTGAATGCTTAATTTGCAATTGTCTACTGTCTGCAGAGTTCCAGGGATTCATTAACCTTGGGTGATGTAACTTTACAGTTCACTGATTAATCCAATGAAAGATCCCTCCTCTGAGATCAGAAATAGACAGTTCAGTAATCAGCTTAGCCGCTGCACGCCCTCGACCGGTTGCTGAGCCACTGACACACTTGGGAAAGAAACCACGACTCGCAAGGATAATGCAGGCTCAGACAGGATACATGACAGTCAAGATTGAGCAGAGTGCCGCACTACTTAATAGACAGACGAAAAATCCCAACATCTAGATACTGTGGGTGTTTGGGCCCACAACCAAGGCAGTAATGAACATTTGTAAAAAAAAAAAAAAAAAAAAAGAAAGAAAAGGAAAACATACCAACATGTTGACTTTCAGAGACAGAAATCCAGTTTTACTTCACAACCAAACAGTTGTTAACAGTGCTCCATAGGGAGAGTAACCTCCAAACAATAGGCAAGGATGAAGCAGAAAGTCTTGTAAAGAAAACATTACTTTAACACGTGGATACACCAATCAGAGGAAAAAATTGGTATCGTACCAATCGCACTATAAAAACGGTGTTCACTTCCACCTTACCAATATCTCACATTGTGTATGCACAAGCAACAGTGACTCTTTTTTCCCAAAAAGCCACTGTCACTAAGGCTGCAATAATTTTTTTTAGTGTGGATTAATTTGTTGATTATTTTCTCAACTAATTAATCAACCATCTGGTCAATAAAATTCCCAGAGACCAAAGTTGAAATCTTCAAATTTCACGCTTCGTCTAAACAAGAAACACAAAAGTTATTTAATTCAGGAGGAAATGCCTTTCAAATCATTTCAAAATCAGTAATCAGTACAAATTTGGGCTTGAAAACTATACTTAAAAAACGAGATCAATTATCTACTATCAAAATGGCTGCCAATAAAATTCCTGCCTGTCAGCTAATCGACAAATCACACCTTTAGTCTAACCGATGTTATGGCAGAGCACATTTTCCTCCATTTTTTAAAAACAGAATGCTTCACTATTAATTATCACTGTTTGTTAATTTACCTTGACTCTCTCCTTGCAGAGAAAATAGGCTGTTGCGTGCAGGACATCAGCTGCATGACTGGAGTTGTGGTAGGAGTTAGTGGAGTGGTAGTTGGCCTCAATCACTTGTAGCCAGGAGCGCAAAGTTGCCTCGGGGCAGTTTAGGAATTCGCAGACCCCAAAGCGGGAGAAGATCTTCAGGCCCAAGTAGGTCAAAGGCCTGCGGGAGGATCCAGCACGGTAGTTTAATATAAACCCTCATACCAAGCGCTCCTTCCACACTAAACAAAATTAGACACAGTCCGTCTCGTAGCCCTCAACTGTGCTGTTGCCTCACCGTTTCATGGTTGCAGCCTCCAAGTTGAAGATGTCAAAGTCCCAAGAGTCCTCATTCTCCATGGTCTGGGCGATACGAGGGGGGATGTCGTTTAGCGACAGAGGAGTTGTCAGGTGACTGGGGATATGGTGGGGCTCTGTGGGCAAAGGAAGAGAGACAAGAGAGGAGACACTCACATTAAAGGGGACGGTGAAAACAAAAATGTGTTCACCACCTCTGGATGAACTACAAGGAAAAAAACAAAGCAAGAAATAAAATAAACAGAACGCCTATAGATTGCACTTGTGTATGCTTTTTGCAAACTTACGTTTTGTGGCCAATATGTATTCATTTCCTGACAATCTGCGTAAACCGTCCTGTCAACATGAAAGAAAGAAAGAGTGAGGGAATGAGATAACAATTGTAAAAAAAAATTGACTGACTACATACAATCATCTAAAATCATCTTTGAAACAGCCAAGCATGGCATGCATCTAACATTCAAACCAAAAAAAACTTGGGCCACGTGATTCAGCCACATGAAAAGAGGGGGTTTTCCATCACTTTCTGAACATCTTGACAGAAAGCGGCCTAAAATCCTTCAACCATAACTGCAGTCTCCAAAGCTCATTTTCTAAAACGATTTTCAAATTAAAGACAGCAATTAGTTAATGTGTTGATCATATGTTGGTGGGACTTTAAAAAGAAGAGTTGGATTTTGGATCGCTGCAAGTTACAGAAGGAAATGCTTTTTGACTGAGATGAGAGCTGACAACTGACAACAGTATAAATAACCAAAAAGGAAGACATGGATTTTACTGATTTTCCATAGCACTTTATAGTCCTTTCATCCGTGCTGTGACAAAATATTTTGGTGGCTTTACTGACACTAAATTTAGTTTCTCCACTAGCAAACAGAGGCAGCTAAACTGCATTATACTTATTAATAAAACCGATGTACAGTTTAAAGTACGATTACCACAGTTATGAAAGGTAATAATTGTGGCAGAAATGACACCAGGATACAGGTACATGTGTCAGATAATCTTTTATGACATTTGCCTCTGGGCAGTGTTGAATGCTGTGACGGAAAATGTGGCTTATCACTAACATAACACTTAAATAATCAAACTGCTTTTCAGTGGTATCAACCATGTACAACAGACAGCATATTAATAATTGGGAATGTGATGGATCACACCGTTTTTTTAGCAACACATGCACTTGATGAATCTTAATGATTGTTCCTCTAGTGCTACCAAGAGTCACTTGTAGTTTTTAAACTGTCTTTAAGTGGCTTTCGAATCAGATTCATGTTCCTCAGAGGATGAATTGATATAACCTCAGTGACCTGAATGTTTCTTTCAAAAAATGATCTTGTCCGATACATTATGACTGCTGTTCACGACTAATGAGAACATACCTGCAAAACTAACAAGACTCCCATCTGCCTCGGTTGTACTGTGTTTGTGATAATAAGCAAATGTTAGCGTCCTAAACTAAAATGACGAGGTACGCAGCCTCCCGGCCAAACATCCGCATGTAAGCATGTGACTTTAGCAGTACAACTATGGCCCGAGGCTGCTGTTGTGAAAATGTTGAAAAAGATTGAGCATTACAAGCCCTCCACCCTTTTCAAACATTTTTTTTGCCACTTGTGCAAATGACCGGCCTATCATCCAGCCATCTGGGGCGTTAGCACCACATGGGTGTGTGTGTGTTGCAGAGTGAAATGTTTACTTCACAAGTGAAAAAGGAAGAGGAGACTGGCTCATCTTTGACCCGAGCATTGTCTGATGGTGGCGCTGCCTCTGTACACACTGGCTATTTTAAGACTTTGTCCCCAGAAAGATGACAGCTCCTCTCCTAACACCGACCACGTATTCCGAGTTCAGACCTGGTCGGACCTCACCATTACAAACTGGAATTAGCAAAGCCAAGAAAAAACAAAGCAGGCAACCGGGCACCTCATAAACCAACATTATCGTACATGGTTTTATGGTTTTCATCGGCCTTTACGAAGAACAAATCTGTCTGGGGCAAAATTATGCATGACAGCACTCTGCCTCTGTGTGTCCAGGGTGTACATGTATAACTAAAGCCATGCTTATTCATCTGATCCAAAGAACAGGATGTTTCCAGGCCTGCGGAGTCGAGAGGAAGAGGTTCATGTGAGTGTGACTGTGTGCAGAGAGAGAGAGAGGGAGAGACGGAGAGGAGGGGGGAGAAAGAGAGGGTGGGGTGGGTTTTCCTCTCCAGCCTACAGGAGCACAAAGGACAATCTAACACTTCCTTTGGGGTTGTTGCCAAGACTGCCAACTTGGCAATCTTTCGACTTCTGTACCTCACCGTTGCCGTCTGTTAATCTCTCTCTCTCTGTCTCCGTCTCCCTCCAACACCAATCCTCACAAAACACACCTGGACACGACTGACAACTCCGCCGCATTCATTCAACACGTTTCATGGTTATTCATGTTATCATCCTAGTTCTGCAAAATTATGTTTTATTTCTCATATTGGGAGTCGTTTCAGGCCGCTGTTTGGGTGTTTCAGACTCATCCAAGGACCCTCGTGCTCCGAGGGAGCCGCTGCTCACCGTCATCAGCCCCCCCACAAGGTCATTCGTATGGGGGTCTTCATCCTTGGTGCCCAACTGCGGGGAGTAGAGCTCAGTGGTCCTCAGGATCTCCAGTACCCGATCCAAGGCTTCTGCTACGGGCATTGGGCTGCTTTCCTGCGCTGCATTGATGATGTTGATTACCTTGATGATAAAAAAAACAACCCATAAATAATAACATTTATTTGCACGTTTGCAAAAAAAACAACAGCAGATGCTAACTGAACAGATAAGACATTTACTGTGAGCTCTGATGACATAACATAAAAGAAATTTATCCAAAATGTCAAAGTGGCAGTTGCATTAATGGAAGCATGAAATAAAAGTATGTCAGCTGTTAGCTGTCTGTTAAAAAAAAGTATGATGCCTCGAAAACATGCGCACATTCTCACTCCAAGATGTGAACTTGGAAGTTCTAACAACGGACACCGATGGCGAGGTCAGCGAGCATGTGCAAGAGCACAAGTTCTATCTTACTCACTCCCACAAAAACAGCACCAGCAGTTTTCTATCAGTGCTTTATTCTGGAGAGGATGACGCCCACAGGGACTGACTACACAGTCAAATGATACAACAGAGGAACTGCAGTGTGTCATATGACCCATCCCTGGGGACTTTCGCTGTTTCCGACTATCCGGGCTGCAGACGACATAAACCACTGAAACTGCAGGTCATTCTGGTTCAACATGTTTTTTCCTGTCTTGTGCATGAAATGTGGCATTTTATCAGCCTATCTGCCCCTGAACATGGTATGCGTGGCCTGAGACTAAGCGCTAGAAGCATGCAACAAGAGGAGCTCACGGCGGTTGTGACAGCTTTAGAATCAAAGAGCTCGGTCATGGGATACAAAACATCAGTATACAGAGCCTAATCATTGGATGGAGGCTGGGAGGGATATATCATCCCTCCCAGCCTCCATCATATGGGAGGAGATGAACCCACCTTGGTGATGGGAGCTTCGATAGTCATGGAGTGGATGCGGGCCATCGAGGAGTGCCTTCGCTGTGAGCTCCCTGAAAAACAAGATGCCCCAATATTAGGAGCCTGACTGGGGCAAATTCAACAGCAAATGAAGTTTGCAGTTTTCCAACCACTTTCTAATGAGTTTGTTTTGTGTGTGCGTGTGTGTGTGTCATCAACGCCTAGATTTTCCGACATCTATGTCCCCTCACTCTCACCATCGCTCCCACGAGATGTTGTGGATCTTACGTCCAGAGAGCCTTTCCTTCGGTCTTTGTGCTTACTGGATTGTATGTCTGGGGAGAAGAAAACACCTTAAATTAAGATTCACACAAAATACACACACACACGCACACATACACACACACAAACACATTGCAAGTTCGGTGACACAGCTGACTTTGGCACAGGTCTCAATATTCTTGGCAGAGGGATGTGATGTCTTAATACGGGCCAAACAGAATTCAGCTGTCTGTTTGTTTGTTTGTCAGCAGGATTACACAAAACCTACTGAACGGATAACCACGAAACCTTGGTGGAAACACGACATCGGCCAGGAAAGAGCCCATTAAAGTTTGGCGTGCATCCCGACAAAGGGGCAGATCCAGGAATTTATTTACACTTGCTATAACATTGCAAGATTTCTTTTGTGGACATTTTCACCAATTTCCCCGGGAATAATGCACGGATCTTGAAGAAGAAACCAAAATAGCCAACAAAGTCAAATATATTAGTTTTTATTAAAGATATTAATATTAAACATACCACAGCTTATGCACACCCAAAAAGACACTGGAAGTTAGGGTTAATTTCCAATTAGTACTTGGACTTAGAAATTAAAATCCATGAACTCATTCTAGTTATTAAATCTATTTAATTTCTATTATCAGATCTGTTCTTGGGATTTAAAGGTTTACATTTATCTTATTTAATCAAATCCCACAATAAGTGTATGTTTGTCAAGACCATTAGCTCGACATCAAGACCTTATTAATACATTTTCTTTGACTTGTTTCCACTTTCTGCCTTTACTTTAGACTAAGATGGCATATGACTCTGACCAAAACAACTAGTTCTGAGTGCATGATTTGATTTAAAATGGATATTTTCACTGTTACTAGGGATTAACATGAAGCCATAGAAACTTTCCTTTGTTTCTTTGTCTGCGCAGGCCGACAGTTCTGCTTTGGACATACTGCATATTTCAGATTAAATTGACAGAACTGGGGAAATTCCAATTTCTAAATGTGCTTTAAAGGTAATAAGAGACACTTAAGACTAGTAACATGCAAACAAATTTTGCAACGTTGAAAAGTCAGAGAGAATTGCAGTAGAGCATTTTGTCAAAATGGCAAATTAACGTGCTCACTAACTACTTTTGTTTGGGTTATATTATCACTCTAGGAGCATCATCAACATGTAGAGCCCCTAATAAGAAGACATAGGGGATGTATGAGTGAGCTATAAGAGTTACTTTGAAATATACTGTGCTGTCAGAACACACAAGTAAGCTTCATAAACCAGTAAAGATTTGAAAGTCAAGGAACAATCGTTGACTTGAGAGGAAATAAAAGCGTGGATATGTTTTTCAAGGTCACCAGTAGACAACATTAATTTCTTTGGAAATATTTATCTACTAGATAGAGCAGCTCCGGCCGCGACTTAATACATTTGTTGACAATTTTCCAAAGTTCTGAGTTTACAAAGCTCAGGTTCCCAAATGTGGCTATATCCAATCAATTGTTATGGATGTCCAAAAATATTTGGTGTCTGCAAACAACCAGTTCAAATTAGCCCCGTGTATCCTCTGTGTCACACTGGAACTGAATGTTGTGTTTCCTAATGACAAACACAATGCTGGCCCCTCAGGTCCTCGAGTCTTGTGCCTGATCACAACTGATGCTGCGATGGAAAGAACTTCCCTCGCTCATGCTCAGAGCAGAGAGCCCCGCAAATACAGAAATCTGCAAGACTTCAGAGTTGTTTGAGTTGTTTAGCAGAATAAATCCCCTGTAATGTTATTCTCACATGGAGAAGGGGTGAGCACCTACTGTGGGCATTTTTTTTTATGGAGCAGAGAGAATTTCAGGAGGAATCTTACCTGTCTGAGACTCTGCCTGCACACGTTCACAAGCTTTTTCACTCTGCATGGACGAGGAGAAAAAAGGAAAATTGATAAATGCAGGCCAGAAAGCTCTTCTCACTCATTATTAAATCAGGAAAAATAGATGAAAAAACCCATCTCACCTTATTATTATCATTTAAAGGCCTGTTGATAGACACATAGTGTCTGATTTTTCTGTGAATGACAAGAGCTTATTAATAAACCAGCAAAAATAAAGGGGTATAATCATTATCCAGTCATATATTATTCAGTAAAGTTACTCCAGAATTTACTGTCGCTCACCCTCCCTGCCCAATTACAGGTGTGATCTTCACATTTTGCTGTATGCTGTCTCCATTCTTCTTTTTGGCATAATAAATCCCCTGCCACTCCTGTAAAACAATACGCCAGAACAACAAGAGACATACAGACACACAAGTTAAAGACTTATGAACATATCCAAAAACCATTGGTAATAAAAACCGACAAAATACAAATTTTGAAACGTCCCTAAAAGTGGGTGTGGACTGGGTGTAGGTGGCCTGGTGTATGTGGTGCAGGTCGGGCGGTGGGGTGCGGCGGGTCAGAGTATTTTAGAGAGCAGCGAGCTGCTTTAATGGGTTAGGGGGAGCGCTCCTGGAGGCCGGCACGCTTGTTTCATGTCCAGCCACCTACAGACTTGCCGGGGCAGCTTAAAAAGGACCTTCCTGCTGTTCGCCTGACTGGGACTGACCTTCGCTCTCTGTGTAGTAAGATTACAGCGCAGCCATCCGACGCTGTTCTCATTCACATGAAATGGAGCGGTTGGACGGTCGGCGGTGCAGACTTACGGCACGCATGGCTGCACGCGCATGCATGCGTGCACAGACACAAAGGCGGGAGCAGATATCTGAAACGCTTACAAGACTGATCTGATTGTGAAGTGATTGTCTACAGTAACATGCTATGTGTATGTCCAAATTTTATTTTTCTTGATGAGTTTAAATTTCTGGATATGTAATTACCTGATTTTTGCGTTTGGACTGAAATGTTTATGTGCAGATGACAAGATAAATGAACAAACGCATATTACCTTTCCTTTCCGTATGCAGGAGTTTATTGTTTCAAGGAGATCAGGCTTATTCTTTTCACTTTTAGGCACTTCTATTATTTCCTTCCCTATTAGCTCGCCTTGTTGGTAGCCCATTATGGACTCGTAGGCAGGGTTCACGTACTGTGGAGGAGAGGCAAACAAGAGTGTTCAGGCTCAGAAAATCCACAGAGTTCAGACACAGATAAGTGATTCCTCGAGTAAATCGAATAATTCGATTAACCAAAAGTCATCGATCCAAAATGATTTGCCTCGAAGCTTCGTTTAAATCAATGTAACTAACGTCGTACAGATGATTATCACACTTGCTCAATGGGCGTCTGCTGTGGACACATGGAGTGAAGATTTACGAGCCGGCGCAGATTACAAAATGGATGAAGTGAGCGAAAACAGTGAAACACGCGGAAGAGAAAACGACAGAGGGCGTCCAAAGATTGGGATCATTTTAAGCTGATAAAAAACAGAAAACTCGGTACAGAGAGTTGGGTACCCGGCGGGCGCCGTCAGGTCCGTTGTTGCCCTCGGAGAAGGCCGGCGGGATGTGCGAACACTCGATTACTAAGATAATCGATGGCTGCAGCCCTACTACAGTGCTTAAAACAAGAGCAGCCATTCAGAGGGACAGAGACGGAAACTATCACTACTGAGATCTGGGGTCACAAGACATGAACAAGAGAGTGAGAGAGTGAGAGAGATCGACTATACACCATAAAAATTATTAAAGTCAATGAGAAAACCCACTTGAATTACTTGATCTTCAGAAGTGATCTCTATGGCCTCCTGGCTTTGTTCTAGAGCTGTGAAAATAGCATTTCCAGCCCTTGTACAGACAGAGACACAACAGAACCAGAATCATTGTTAACATTTTCACCAGCATCTATTTATATAAATACAGTATATATACACTTCCTAAATAAAGAGTTATAAAGTATAAAAACTACAATGCAACAGTAGAAATGTGAATTTCCCATTTTTGAACTTTGGTTTCTGTGCAACTTATCATAAATGTATCGCCATCGTACACTGATACAGCACGACTCACCTCAGTTTGAACTGCGCCCGCACCTCTCCATGCTCCAACTGTAGCAGCTCATTGTAGCAGGCCATCATATTGGCATTCTCCACATATCTCTGAGGGTCAGAGGGGCAAAACCAAGCGACACGGGTCAATATAGGACAACTTAATCCAATTTTTTGCACCGGTGCCAATACGGGATATTTAAAAATGTTCTAACAAAGTGATTTGAGCCTTGGGAAAGGCTCCAGAGTAAACCAAAAGGATTTACAATCTGGCTCCCTTGACAGCAGGTAAAGAAAAGAAGAAGAAGAAGAAGAAAAAACTTACCCTATTAAAGCCAGCATTGATCAGGGGCATCACAGAGGCTTCTTCTCTGTCTGGCCTTAAAAAGCAAAAACACGATAGCGTTCAAACAATGAAAGGACAAATGATTGTATAGAGAAAACATAAGTGCATTGCACAACATGACAGGCTGCAGGCCTACAGACCTCCGCATAGCTCAAATATGAGTTCTAACAATACTCCTAACTGTTAGCTACGTAAAAAGACAGTGTGGTACAGGACTAGAACAGGCAGAGAGGGAGAAGGGGGGGGCAGTGAATTGTACATACCTTTTCACAACGGCGACTATCACAGTGTTTTCTGAAGAGTTGACCGCTCTAATTGACCTGAATGTAAACAGAGGGAGCCTTTTAGCCAGTGAGCAGGCTGGGGGGGGAAAGCCTGTGGCATCAAATCAATGTATTTTTCAGTTTTTCACGCTCCGATTCTCCCAGGCAGGCAGAGCCCAGTGGTGGAGCTCTGTGAGCGGGGCCTAGGCCTCTGAAAGAATGCTGTGTACAGGGCCACTCATCCGCCTGTGGTTTTCCCCAGCCAGCGGTCATGAAGGCCCCTTTAGTTCCCCGTCTGAGCTCGTGCGTGTACATTGAACATATGGATTGGCCAAAATGAAAAGAGGTTAACATACATACGGGGCAGGGCAAATGAATGTTTGTAAATGTGTTTTTAGTTTGGGCAGAGGCTAAAGATAGAGTCGGTATGGGCAGGCACCCCTCATTTCTCATCGACATGACTTCACTCTATGTAGCAGACGATGGAAGCAAGTGAGCCCAGAGGGAGCGGGTCATTTAGCCCCACAGACCGTCACAATCACACGTTACCAAATGTAATGTAATGCGTGAGGAGGGCTATAATCATCCCTGTCAAGATCATCTGGTTTGGTTTATCTCCCTGGCCCTAAAGTTGCAACTGCCAGGAAGCAGTAAAAGGACTATGAAGCAGTGCACCAATTTGAAAAAAAAAGAAAAGGAAAAATGAATTATAATTTTATTAATTGAGTTAAAGTGAGTTTGGAGTCAGCTTGAGTCAGTCCAAAAAAAAATAATATAATTTAATTGAATTAATATAGTTAAAAATAATCTCAGTAGACAAATGGCTGAAACAGTTTTAAAAAAACTTTATGGGATAAAATAGTTCAAAATAATGTTCATGGATTAAACAGTTAAAAGGAATATTTTTGGATGAAATGGTTAAAGTAAAAGTAACATCAGTAGATACAACTGTTAAAATAGTTGAAAGTCACTTTATTTGATGAAATAGTTAAAATAATTAAACAAAGCAAAAAGTTATGGATAAATAGTTGAATTTGATGGCAAAGAATAATTGACAAATGGTAAAAAAAACTAAAATTTGAGGATAAATGGTAGAAATAACAAAAAAATAATAGTAGAGTTGAATATAACATTAAATACTGTCGATTGAAATAGCTGAACGTAATGCATCACCAGTTAAAATAGCTAAAAGTAATGATATTGTTTGCAGCGTGAATGCTACATCAATTACATCAATATCAACCATAACTGATTCATATTTTTTAAATGACATCCAAGATCATATATACATTCAAGGGTGTAAATGAAGGTGCTGTGTTAACCTCTACACGACATCATTACAGGAGTACAACTTGCAGCAAATGAACATTGACGCTTACCGGCATAGTGCTTCAGCGTCAAAGTGTCTGGAATGTCTGTGGTCAATGATGACGAGGTCGTGATGCTTCTCCAAGAAGCATTCAAGAGCCGACTCGGGCGTTCGCGCAATGCTGCACCTGAAGTTCGCCTTCTCACATGCCCAGCAGAAGCCATTGCTCTGACTGTCCTCTTTGGCAAAAACTAAAAGTACCTGCAAGGAAAGAGAGATGGAAAAGCACATATTAATGTATACATATTTCACTTATCTAGGAGTTGAGTTGATAAGTTGATGCATAGGGAGTTTAATTTAAAAGGAATAATGTCTAAAATAAAAAAAGTGACACGAACACTAATCAATCTCAAAACTGGTTGTTTTAATGTTGTGGCAGATTGGTTTATATTTGTGGTCCGTTTCAGGGGGTTCATCAGTAATGCGATTTAAGACTTATTTTGAATTGTCTATTATTTTCCACAGCCTGACTATGTCAAAAACACACTGATCTGAGAAAGCATTGAAACCAATTCATCATTCATTCATTCATTCATCTTCAACCGCTTGTCCGGCGTCGCGTCGCGGGGGCAGCAGCTCCAGCAGGGGACCCCAAACCTCCCCTTTTCCCGGGCCACATTGGAATCCAATTTACAGCGAGATAAACCATAACAATGCCCAATGAAAACAAGAAATCAACGTTTAGGTTTGTTAGTAAACTGTTGGTGTACATAAAATTTTTACCCGAGGGAAGAAATTATGAATACGTGGAAATATGAACTCATTGGTTGGTTTGCTGGAATAATTTTTTCTGCACATAACATACATCATAGAACAAAAGAAGGCTATGGGCAAACTGATATGTAGCCATAATCTGATTAGTGAAACTGGCATGAGTGATGTGTTGGGCTGCAACTTCATTATCGATTAATCTGTTGATTATTTTCTCGATTAATCGTTTAGTAGTTTGGTCCATAAAATGTCATAAAATGGTGGAAAATGTTGATCGTGTGTCCCAAAACCCCAAGATGACGTTTTGTTTTGCTCACACACCAAAGATATTTTGTTTACTGTCACAGAGGAGCAAAGAAACCAGAAAATATTCACATTTAAGAAGCTGAAATCAGAGAATTTACTTTTTCCCCATAAAAACTACTTTAACCGATTAATCAATTATCAAAATAGTTGGCGATTAATTTAGTAGTCGATTACTAATCTATGAATCGATTAACTGTTGCAGCTCTAGTGACGTGCCTCCACCTTGGGCTATAGAATTAGTGCAGTAGAAAAACAAAAGCGAGCTCCAGCGGGACCTGGTCTGGATTCCTCGGCGAGGCTCAGAGTTGTCAGGTCATCATTGGTGCATTCGTTCTCATTTGTGGCTGTCGTACTAATCAGCCCGCAGTGTGGGCTTGACTGTGACCTCAGGCCTCCGGTGGACAGGCCCTGATTGATCAGGCCCAGTTCGCACTCGGGGGTGTGTCAAGAGATTTTGTTGTCCGCCGCCGTGATCTATGACACAATTAGGCGAGGTGGCCTTGACTGGCGGCGGCCCCCCCCACCGGGCTGCCAAAGGGCTGTGGTAGAAAGTGCTGCTGCTGCTGCTGCTGCTGCTGCTGCTGCTGCTGCTGCTGCTGCTGCTGCCGTCAAACCGGCCATTTAGAGAGCACGCTCTGCTCTCCCTCTCTGCCAGCATACTTTCATATAACCCCTCACTTGCGTAAATACTGGACCAGAGATTTAGGCCCGCCTCCAAGAGCTGTGCTGCACTGAGAGCAGATTCATGAGTCACCCTCAAACAGACGTCATCTCCGAATGTTGGCAGGGAGCAGAGCGAGCGTGAAGAAAAAGTTTGTTCTGCAGTTTTAAAGTTTGCATCACACCTGTAAAGTCGAGTTAGGGAGCAAAGACATGACATTGTTGGGGGAAAACTAGAGCTACTGTCTCCGTACTACACACAGGGAACAGAGGATTGGTTGTTTTTGACAGTTTGTCCTTTTGATTGACCCTGATGACCCGTCTGGCTTCATGAAAGTACCCAAATGCGACCTCAAGCCGTTACTCCAGAGAGGGGTGCTGCTAATGCAAACCGTATAATTCCACACATGAACATTTTCCCCTACAAGCCGCCGTAAGTGTCCAGGTCATAAATACATCACCACCGAGTCCTGCAGCTGTGTTCGCTACGCACGGGGGAATTAGATCAGAATTCCACATTGGGATGTTGGTAGAAAAGTCAACATTCCCGCTGGAGGTGGAGGAACAAGGTAATATAGGATTTTTTTCAGATGCCTAGACAGATACAGATACCCACCACTCATCCAGCTGCAACAGACCAATCTAAATTGTCTGAGTACATTCGTACAGAAATGTTTTGTAAGGGCAGGTATGCAGTTTATGCTCCATAGAAAGGGCTGGCAGAGAAGAGAGGCCGAGAAAGTAGCAGAGAGACAAAGTTTCCCGAGAGGAGGGGAAAAAAAAAGTAGTTTCGGAGGGGGGTAGTGAGCGTTTTGGCAGGGTGCGATTGCTCCGCCTAGAAAACATCTAGGCATCTAGACAGAGACGTCAAATCATTGTGAGGAACAGAATAGGCCCTGGTCAGATCCTGTGAGCCACGAGAATAGAGGAGGAGCAGAGAAGAGGAGGGCACGGCAGGATCAGCTGTGAGTGACAAAAACAGGAAGGGGATATCTCTCTCTACCTCGTCTTCCTACTGTGGTCACACTGGAGCGCATCGGACAATAACGCAGAGTTTTTATGCACTTATATATGGCTAATAAATGTCTACAGGACGTCTAATGCATTGCAAATTTAGCCGTTGGTGTGGTTTTATTTTGATGAATAAAAGAACTTGTATTTTACTTAAAGGAGCTGTGCACTAGAGAAACAGGCAAAATGTATTTTTTCAAAAAAAAAAAGCCCATCGAATTTTCTAAGAGATGACGTCTTCGAATCTCTTTGCGTTCGTCAGAACAGCGATCGACAGGGGTTCAGCTAATCCTCACAATTTTTGAGAAGCTGCAACCAGCAACAGTTCCACATTTTTGGCTTTGGAAAATCGTGATGAAAATGATTGATTGATTATCTGATTACATTTTCAGCCACGCAATGCATCGGCTTGGGATCAAGACGGAACTAAATTTTGCACGTGCTCAAAATACTTTCTAAAATTCCTAAAAAGCGGACTTTTCAAAGACGCAGCAGCAGCAGCAGCAGCAGCAGCAGCAGCAGCAGCAGCAGCGGCGGCAGCGGCGGCGGCGGCGGCAGCGGCAGCAGATGCCAAAGGAACAAGCACAGTGTCAAACTGTATAATGAGCCATTGAACGTCAGAGAATGTCCTGTTCGCAGTGACGAAACCGGTCCATGGCTCCTCTGTGCAGTCCTTCCATAACGTGCATTGTTCACTATAGTATGTCCTCAGTCATAAATGTTTTTGCCGTCGTTGCCTTGACAACCCAAGGCTGTATTGCACACAATGCGTCCATTAACCGTTTCTTCCCCCCCCTTTTCTTTGAATGTTTGCATGGAGCCTTTTATTTCCCTCCCCTTTAATCTCTTGGCTATCTTGGAGAAATTCAAGATTAGTTCTCCCTGAAAACAAAGGAAGGTGACGTTCTGAAATACTGATCCAAGAAAAATGCCACCAAATATTTACAAGTCACACCGTGTTTAGCTTCCGAGGCTCAGATAAAAAAGCTCCTAAATGATACAGACGTGAACATTTCACCGCAGCACTTCTGTTGTTCCCCGTGGAAAGTCTTGATACATGCAAGCACATGAGCATCAATCATTCATGTTTGTCATTGTTAATACGATACCTGAAGTGGGTCTTTAAATAACTTCATTGGTCCAAATTGCACCTCTGTGGATGTGGTCTGAAAGATAACAAGAGGAATGCAAGGATTAGAAAAAAGGAAAACAAATTTCATTTTTTACTTCAACGCTTGTTTTGTTGACAATGCTTCTCATTGTGGCACTGACACGTGTAATTTCCCTTTCTCTATACCTAACATGTACAAAAGTGTTGTACAAATCCTAAATCCTGCCACAAACTTTGCTGACACACTTGATGAAAGATGAAGATAAAACATCGTTATGATCAAAAGTCAGGCTGATAACAGAATTATATGTTTGTCCAATGAGGTGATAAAGATGATCTTGACTGCAGAGTAAAACTACAGTACTACATCACCTCGCTAGTACACAGCTGTGGAATAGAACCCAGTACGTTTTCTCAAGTTAATAATTTTGAAGAACCTACAACTGAGTTATTCTTTAACCCCTACAATATTTATTTGATAACTTTAGCAACATATATAATATTTTTTCATTTTATCTTTTTCACTTTCCCAATCCAGATTAATAATACAAAATAAAATCAAGAAATAAATGATGATGTAACTCTTTACTGATAGCTGTGGGAAAATTACAAACTACCCAAAAGTAATTAAAATCCACCCAAAACTTTATCAGCTTTATCAGAGCATTAAAGTGATGTACAAATGAATGCTTCCAGTTATCTTGATTCAACAATATAACACACATTAGAAATTGTGATTTAATCTTCTGATTCATATTCAGTCATTGAGTAGATTTATTTAAAAAAAAAAAAAAAGACGGACAGGGTTTTCAACTGATTACACTACATGAGCTTACACTGTTCCTCTGTCTGCAAATAATTTAGCTTCCTTCCTGCTAAATGCGACCCAGCTCAGGGGTTAGTAACCATAGCAACCAAGCCCCTTGCGGACCGCCATCCCTCTAGAATTCCTCTTCTCCGTAAACAATCTACACATGTGAGGAGGAACACAGGGAGGAATTTCAGAGCGCGCCAGGCAGGAGTAAATCACGTCTTGCTAAATTGTAAGCCTTTTAAAAGCTCCATGAAACAACAAAGGGGGGGAGAAAAGCTGATTAGCCCTCCGCCGCGGCCAAATTGACGTCATCGCGACACTGGGCCGTTTGTTGTAGCTGTCCGCAAAACACAGAGTATGGCATCAGGAGGGCTACGAGCTGATGCTCTGCGATCATCTGATCCTCCACAGACACGAGGACCTGGTCGCATGATGGGCTAATGTGCACTGGAGAGACAGTAATCATGTGTTAGTGTGTGTAGGGCCACACACACACACACACACACACACACACACACACACACACACACACACACACACACACACACACACACACACACACACACACTCCTCTTCCTCTCTCTCTCTCTCTCTCTCTCTCTCTCTCTCTCTCTCTCTCTCTCTCTCTCTCTCTCTCTCTCTCTCTCTCTCTCTCTCTCTCTCTCTCTCTCTCTCTCTCTCTCTCTCTCTCTCTCTCTCTCTCTCTCTCTCTCTCTCTCTCTCTCTCTCTCTCTCTCTCTCTCTCTCTCTCTCTCTCTCTCTCTCTCTCTCTCTCTCTCTCTCTCTCTCTCTCTCCGCTTTCTACCCACCACTCCCCCATGTCTCTCCTCTAACCCCAACCGGCCATGGCAGACGGCCACACTGGTCAACAATGTGTCCTGTTCTGCTTGGGAGTCTTTTTTTCTTCTCTCCCCGTTCGCCAAGTGCTCTCTGAGTGTGGGAACCGTTGGGTTTCTCTGACTACAATATTGCAAAGTCTCGACCTTACTGTGTAGAGTGGCGTGAGATAATGCGATAAATACAAATTGATTTAAATATAGTAGCGGACCATTATATTTGACTCCTCGAGACCCAGTTTTTCTGTTGCCAGATTTGATTGCATTTACTTTGACCATGTGTGCCACAAATAACTTATCCCTATATGAATTTGGATTAGGGGAACCAAACCACCCCTTTAGTTTCCCTTGGAGGTGAAACAGAACATGCTCTCTTCTATAGACCGCTGGGTAAATGTCACACAAGGCATGTTTCCACTGTGATGCCTGTGTGCTGCTGAACGAGCTGAGGTCAGGGTCTTGACGTATGGAGGGACACAGAGCCTCCAGCGAGCTGAGGCAGAGCCGGTCTCCATCGGCGGACACTTCCCTCTCTAACTGACACTGACACACAACCAATGCAACTGCAGCTGAGGTTGTGTCATTCAAATAGCCAGCCTGCCCCCCCTTCACACACACACACACACACACAGAGCCGAACCAGTCTGTGCGTGTGTACTCTACAGTACACACGCACGCACGCACGCCCGCACGCACGCACACACTGTAACGAATCACTCAGCCAAGCATTTGCACCCCACAAACATCACACTGGCACTCAACCAGAGGCAAACAAAGCATGGGAAGTGAGTGAGCGTGTAGGCCAGGCAGGCGGGCAGTACGGACATGGCGTATGTGCGTGTGTGTGCGTGTGTGCACCTACGTAATCCACGTCCCGCCCTCTTGCTCTACGCTGCCGAGTTGTGCCAGTCACTCTGGGATCTCCCCTCTTCCCCTCGGTCTCCCTGTGCCACAGGGCCACTTGTCAATCAGACCACAAGTTTGTCGAGCGGCAGGGCATAGTGCAAACACTTTGAATAGAAGTCGGTGAACAGAATGCGGTGAATTTGGTTTCCCTGCAGTTTGCCTTAACTCGTAGATTTCTAGTGAAGGTGAGGGTGATAAATCAATATGAATAATCAGTAATGTTGATGTGATTCCAGCTGAAACTAGAACAATAGTACAAGTTCCACCTTCATGAGGGTCACTGTGTTCAGTTTGTAAATTGACTTGTTTTAGAGAGAAGATGATTCATCTCTATGTTCATTCTGGAGGATGGAGTTTGTGGTGTTGTTGAATTATGTTGCCTAACCCTTCTGATCAAGTGGGTACAGTAAGTAAAACATAAATACCTGTCAATATAACGCAACAATATGACCACCTAAACCGCAGCCGCCTCTAAAAATGACCAAATGGTTCAATCAACACCTCTCCGGAACCTTTTCAACAAAAAGACCTCTGCAATCTCAGGGTTATTATACATCTTGAGCCAATAGGACCAGCTACTACAGCAGACGCGACTACTCAATCACGATTGGACCAAAAAGGTCGTGTCACAAGCAGATGGACCAAAAAAAAAAAGTGTGCAATATTTACAAAAATATACAGCTTGCCTTAAAATTTTAACAAAAATAACAATTTCCTTTTTTGTTACATTGGTAATTAAAGTAATGAGAGCTCAACCGGCTGCACCTGAATCAGTAGCAGTGGGTTGATGCATCGAGGTTCCATCGTCCTGTATCTTGATATAAGATTGTGGACCTCCTTTGCATCATGATGGTCTTTGTTTTTTTAATTATTAATGGTAATTTGACTTAACAGAAAGTATATTCAGGAAAATCCACAGTGTAAACACAAAACAAACCAAAAATAATTTAGACTCCTCAAACAGATTTTAATGCAGTTAACATCTTAAAGGACAGGCTCAAGCTTTTTGCACATGTCCATAAACACATTATAAAAGTAAGCCTTGTTAAATATTGTGAACCTATCCTTTATGGCCCTGACAGTTATACAGGCTTTCCTAAATCCAATACCAAGCCAGAGTACAAGTGCTCAATTTCTCCCAAAATTTGAACATGTACCGTATGTCAATCTGTAAGCAACGTTTTGGAGTAATCTTTTTACGCAAGGCCCGTCAGGGACGCTGTGGTACTTGACGGTGAATCGGTGGCACAAAACACACGCAGCTGATAGCAGAGGCCTAGAGTTTCATAATGAAATTCGACAGTGTGTAACAGACGTTAATGTGGATTGGTGATATCATAGACAAAAACCTGATTCACTTTACATGGTCAGCATCTGCACTGGTACCAATCCAGTGTATGCAGGGAATAAATAGATCTCTCAACCTGGAGCCTTCGAGCCCTGTGACAGTCTGGGGGGTCCCCCCAGACTGTCACAGGGGGGACCAGCCAGCTAGTTTGAAATACCGGGGGGAGGAATCCTAAATCAAAAGCTTGTGCATCATTTAATAAAATAACCCTCAAAATTCAATCTCTGGCCATGAAGTGACGGTTTCCAGACTGACGACTTCAAACAATTTCGTGCCATCTGATACGACGTCTTTCTTCTGAGCACACCGGAGCTTTTAGGTGTCTGCACTCATCTCAAGCTGCGTTCAGAACAATTCGCAGTCTCTCATTCAATACACCCAATGTATTTACATAGCAGAGTTGCCTCTGACCCTGTATCCTGCTTCCAGTGTATCCGGCCCTATAGATCTCCTCCTCCTCCTCCTCCTCCTCTCCTCCTCCAGCCCACCAGCTTTTCTGTCTCACACACTCATAGACACAGACACGCACACACCACTAGACCATGCACGCTGCGAGAGTGGCTTTCCACTAAAGTGAAAAACAGGAAATTGGATGACATTGTTCGGTGCGCCGACGTCAGCAGTGAGAGATAGAAAGAGTAAACAGCTTCCTCCACCCCAGAGCTGGGACCAGGATGCAGGGAAATCTTGGGATGCCTGCCCTGCCCGTGCTTCTTGGGAAAACGTGCGCGGCAGCCCCATTCACGAACAATCTCCACATCCCTCACTTTTGACACAGCTCCCCCGGCTGACGTGCTCGCTCTCTTCCTCCCAGTCCTCCGATTCCACTTCTCCTTCAGTGACCTCACAACACTCTTTATCCCTCCTTCTCCACACGTGGTCGAGTGGAATATTATATGCTGAAAACACTTACGGCAACTTTAGCCAGCCAATCAGAAATTTGAAGTGTTTGATCTCACAACTAGTGGTAGGGCTGTCGTGTGTGTTTTTGCACGTGTGTGTGTGTGTGTGTTCCCGTCTAAAAGTGTGAATCAAATGGAGATGATTCAATGTTTCTTCATTATGGCTGATTAAGGGCAGCAGTCGCCAGCCACCGGCGTGGATGCACACCATGTACCAGACAGACACACAGACAGACAGTCTGGACTCTAACTCTCACACACACTGAGCTAAGTGATGGGCTAAGTGGCACAGTGACACATGAGCCTCGCCACACGCTGAGCCGCTCAGGTAGTGGCTCTAGCTGTGCTCCATACAAGTGTGTGTTACCTCAAAGAGAATAACTCACTTTCATGCTTGGCCCACTCGCATTCGCGGACCACAGATCTCCGCCGAAAGCCATCGATAACAATGGGGGTTTCAAACCTGCAGCCACTTCTAACTCGGACAAGAAAAATCAATGCCCCGGCAAACACCGCACCAAATACAGTTAAGCATATTCCCTTTGAACTTTGAATGGTCACATCAAAGATTACTATTCTATACTATTCAGAAGTAGAAAGTACACAGAATCGTATACTGGAAACGGTGCATCTCCAAATTTGATTTTTTTTTTTTTCCTGATACACTGAAGGATTGAGTGGTTTAATTGAACATTTATTGATAAGGAACATTTCAAATTTAAAAACACTGTAGTACAAGTATAGTACAAACACATAAAAGTTTAAATTTTGTGTTTGCTCTATAAATTCTGTATGAAAGTGTCCATATACACTATACTCAGTCATTTGACCCAGCTTGTTTAGTTACCATCGATTGTTCACTATATTTGTAAGTGCAGTGTATATAGGGTACAATAATTTTCCCCCAGTTGTCTGGACAACGCAACAACCTGGTAAATACACAATATGTTTAGACCATCTGGACACAAAATGGCAATGTAGATATTTTATGCATGCATATTAAAACAGTGGGTTGGATGAGATGATGCTGCACACACACACACACACACACACACACACACACACACACACACACACACACACACACACACACACACACACACACACACACACACACACACACACACACACACACACACACACACACACACACACACACACACACACACACACACACACACACACACACAAACAAACCATCACGAATAAATGCCTAACCTAAACCCAATTCTAACGCTAAAACCAAGTCTTAACCCTCAACCAGAGAAAGGACTGAGCAAAAAAATAAATAATAATAACTAGCCCCACTTACCAAAATAAAAAATTTAAACCGAACAAAAAAATGTCTAATTGCAGAAGTTCATCCATTTAGAAGAATAACTGCAGCCATGTGTATTCTGGCTCCGTGCACACGTCTTATCCATGGTGACCGAGCCTGCATTCAGCCAGGCAGAAGACTTTGGTTGAGTCACTGGCCTGGCTGAGGGAAACTAGGCCGCCGTGGATCGGTTTGTCCCAGTAGATCCCTGCTCTTTCTGTATTCCTCTACCCCCTGCCTCACTCTCGCTCTCTTTCTGCGTCTGGTGAAATGCACCACAGAGGAAACGCCAACCCCCCCATAACGAGAACTCCAAAGTCCTGTAAAGAACATTCTCGAAAAACAAACATTCGTTCATTAGTTTCAAATTAATACTTTGTTTCTTATTCTTGTATTATATATTTTTTTCTTGTCATTCACTGTGTGTTAGTTGCAGTGTCACAAGATGAACAATGTTCCCTCCTTTGACTTTCTATGGCAATTGTTCAACTATCCCAATAGTACGACAATAATTTCCCTACTGATCAACTACTCAATTCATCAAGTAAGTGTTTAAACGTCAATAGAATTCATCTCTTTTTTCATGGCCTTGTTCTCTTAAATGTCAACCTTGCCAAGGTTTCATTATTTCATTTCACCCCCCCCAAAATTGTCAAATCAGCACCTTTATATTTTCTGTACATGGTGCTTTTTCAAACCAAATTTACAAAGAGCTTTCAAAAAAAATGACAACTTATATAAATCCCTGCTGGTGAGGACAGCACATCATGGGACGACAACAACAATAACAACAAATCCTGGGAAGGACACACAAGAAGAGACCAGTATTAAATTATATTTAAAATGACGTGAAAAAGAGTAGCAGCAAAACCTCCCATAATCCGTCTAGAATCTGGAACCTCTGGGAATGTATGGAGTTCATTCTTCAAAAATGTAATTTCTCATATCCTCAAACCCTGCCAAAAAAACTGTGTTGCAGATAAACACAGAGGAACCTGAACCCACCGAGGCTCCATCTCCATGTCCAGAAGTCCACTCTTCAGGTGAGCAGAACATAACACGTGTCATTGTCCTTTCTATATCTCACAGCTTTCTAAAGTTTACAAGGATATCTTCACCAAGCCTAAACTGAGAGAGACGCCGACTGAAAATGAAGTTACTCTTCTTAATTCATTTTGCATTCAGACTGCAGTATTGTACCTCTTTTACACGCCGTCCCAAATACAGCAATTTCTAAATCAGTCATGCACGAGAGTGCTCGCACATGCACACATACACATTTATTGTCTTTCGA
Source organism: Scophthalmus maximus (assembly GCF_022379125.1). Taxonomy (NCBI): domain Eukaryota; kingdom Metazoa; phylum Chordata; class Actinopteri; order Pleuronectiformes; family Scophthalmidae; genus Scophthalmus; species Scophthalmus maximus. Next base: position 7,790,327 of record NC_061518.1, read on the forward strand.
GCAGCGCTTCCAGAGAACGCCCTGACCTTTATTCTGTCTGCAGTGACATCTCCCCTACCTAACCAGATAGTGCGGAAACGCAAGCATACGGGAATGCACGCACATGCACACACACACACACACACACACACACACACACACACCCCCACACTCACACGCAGAGGGAAGACACCGGGTAACACACAGGAGACTGAACTTGTCCTGGAATTCAGTCCCAAAACGCCCTTGAATGACGTCCGTGGTTTAAAAATACAGACTTTGCAGATACTGGAGTGGCTACTTCATCCTTGGTGACCTGTCCCTGTTTCTCACCGATGCTCCACACCTTGCGAGCATCAGCTCAGACATCACACAAAGACAGCCAGGTGTACAATTGCTGTCTTTTACTGTTCAACACAGAGGGGCAAGAAGTGTGTATTTAATACCGACAAGCCGGCGTGCACACAACATTCACAACAACACAATCCGAGCCGTGTATGGAACTGCACTTCATTCTGCTCCTACAGAAAGAAAAAGAAATCTGATAATTCTGATGAAGTGTATAATAAAAGTGTGTGGTTGAATTATATGTACACGTGCTGCATTCCCTCAGGTCGTGGCGCTTCCTCCTGCAAAACCCTGTGTCCATAGTGGCGCGAGTGTGTGTGTATGCGCTCTGTGCGTCACCGTGCCAGTGAGAGTAACCGGAGCCTGGCAGTGGAGGGTTCGCTGCCAACGGGCCAAGTGACGAGGGTATAGCGACTGTGCTCAGAGCCCTCGCACAGCGGCGGCCTGCAGGGAAATGAGACGAAGAGCAGGGCCGGAGAGAGAGATGTGTGCTCATTAAACGTGGAGAAGAAACCCATAAGGCCGGTCGCCGCGTCGCTGCATTCATGCGAACTGCCGAAGGTGCTGAGGAAACTGAGGCTGTAGGATTTATGAGATTTCAAATCAAAAGCCGGACGAGGGTTTATGGAGATTGCATCTCCACATGCCGACGACTTCTAAGCATCTCCTGAATACCCACTTTTCCCAGTTCTCTCGCCATCTTTTCAAATTCGTTATGCACACACATGTTCGCACTTGCCCAAACTGTGATCTCAAAAAAAATCCTTTTTATTATCTAGTTTTCAGGATCCAATAACAAAATCTCCTGTGCCTGGTGATCCACAAACGGCACAGTAGCATGTGTGTGCAAGGTCAAAGGGGTTATCCAACCACTAACATATACTTTTAATATATATATACTTGCAAAGTATAATCAAAGTGGTTATAATCAAAGTGGTTATAATCAAAGCAGTAAAACTTAAGATATTGACATTAAAGCTCCAACACTTAATCCTACATTCCCCATAATGCAACTTCATCTTTCATCTTTCTGCCTAAAGCCTGATTCTGTCAAACCTCTCATCTTCCGTTTTGCAACGCAGGCTTTCTGTCATTTTTTTTTTTAAGTGTCAAGCCAAAAAGAACCTTAATAAAGATCTGGAACAAAAGACAAAACCATACATTGTGTTTGCACTGGCTGCCGTCCGCACCAGTGTGTGTGTGAATTAATTAACGGCAGAAGACAGTTCCACGACAGGCTGAGCACTTTCTCCAATGTTCACCTTCAAGGTATTTCGGTTCTTATCCAGATTAACCTGAAATCCCCATAAGACCTGGACAATCCTAAGCTATCCAGGGCTGTGGAGCAGCACTTAACTAAAACCTCCTCTTCTTCCTCTGCCCTCCTCAACACCACTGTCACTGTACTGTAAGCTCGTGGCGCATTGGAATGCTTCAATTTCCCTTTTATTCATGCCTGCTCCTCTTCCATTTCTATTTTTACTTTATACAAACACACCAAAGGATACTTACAATTGTCTCTTTCATTCACTGCACTCCTACATATGTCTGCTGCGCTGTAAATGTTTCATTTTATTTCTTTTCTCCGCTTTGTTTGCCATTAGTGTCATTTTCATGGGCAGTTGATCTGGTTTGTGTAGTTCGCGTTGTCCTTCCTGTCTCATCTCATTCATTCCATGTAAGGTCAAAGGCCAATGAAGCAACAGGACAAGCTAAAGGAGCTCGGGAGGTCTGACAAGGACACTGCCTGGTCCAGTGACACTTACAGCTGTAATCTAACCGGGAAAACCTCTCCATTGCAGTCGGCCCCTCCACCCCCTCTCAGTCCTGCCAAATACATGACAACACGACAAGCAGAGCGCAGACAACAAAGCGACACAAGACGACTGTCTGGCATGAATAAGAGATCATTAGTCTTCAGGAACTTTGTTGCCAGAACCATACACAACTGAACAATCTTAATTACCTCACCAGCCCTGAGGCCTAAAGAGAGGATTAGAATTAGCACTACGCCCACTGCTGCCACACCAGCCCTGCTCCGTCAGCGTGGCTCCGCCGCGACGCAACAGCTTGGATGTTTTTGAGGATATCAGTAGCGGTTTCTCGGGGGCTCTTCAGATGGTTGTGAGAGTATTAGATAATCACCAGACCCCCCCTCCCACCGTTCACCTGCTAAAACAGGAGCACTGATGTCACCGTTGCGTGAGGGATCAGTGAGTGACACGAGCTGCAGAGCACCGGGCCGAGGCTAAGCACACAAACTATACTCTATTAAAACACAAATAGACGCAGACACGTGGTTTCAAATCAAATGCTTACAGCAGTAAAAAAAATTATAACTGAAAAAAATAAGGCACTTACAATATATAAAAAATTCCATTCATATTTTTCCAATCCACCCCTTTCACTACAGAAAAACAAATGTTAAAACAACTACAAGTTGATTTTCATTTTGAATAATTGTTTAAAAAAAATTGGATTACACAGCATTTTTTTTTTAATTGAAAAATACTGAAAAAATAAGGAGCTTCACAATAAAGTCATGCTACAAGGCGGTTTCGATCCAGCAAAGTGCCCCAAGTGTAGTAAGTCAATACATACTTATGTACATTTTAGACTATCATGAATTTCATGCTCGAGTTAAGCAATTCAGACCAGCTCACTTCCTGTTTCTTCATCTAAGCTGCAAAGTCCATTTGCATGTCACAGCCAAATGATTTTGGAGAGCTACAGCTCTGTTATATTTAACTGTCCTGATGATCGTTCTCTTTTGCATTATGACAAATCCGGAAGCAAAAGTCACATTAGTCAAAACTATAAAAAGGCTGACCAGTTCTTTAGAGAAAAGGTCATAACTTGAGTTTAGCTCTGAGCTGAATTGTCATACTGACCCCAAATTGTGTCCTTGCATCCACACATCTCACTACAATGCGTATGGCACTATCTGTGCCATACACATATCAGCTCAGGGTACATAGTATATCTTCAGAGCAAAAGGGAAGACACACTCCAGAGAGTTTTTTGCGTCATAGCTGTGTGCATTAAAACAAGGAAGGTGACAAGCACTGCTGGCCTAATGCTTAATGTTCAGCAAGTGAATAAGTGTCTGGCGTGTTTACTACAGCCAATCGGCTGCAGGCCTATTCACTTAAATCCAGTGAGGTTCATGTCTGCTCAGGGCTTCTTCTTCAGTGAAGAACAGTTCTAGATCAACTGCCAAAAATGTGCAGTGAAAAATCTTGTAAATCTCGCCCCAGGAAGAGTCTTTCAACATGCTCAACTGTACGGCGTGACGGGGGGGGGGGGGGGCGTACAAAATTGCCAAAAGTACCCCAAGTAACCAGATGCTGTTAACATGGCTGTGAGCATTGTCGACTGCGCAGTGTGCAAAGGGCCAAAGCAGCCCACGCTTACAGTGGGGGTCCTCTTCCAGGGGGAGATTGAAAACACGCCTATGGACACGGACACGTTGAGTGTATGCAAGGAGAGGAACGGCTCTCTGACGAACTCTTCCTTTGGTGGAACAATGACGGTGTGTTCTGTACATGGTGTACTTTTTTCAACAACCACTCTCAAGTGTGGGATTAAGGTCTTGTATAGAGGGGTATGCACATGATATCACTGTGCAGCACTACTGTATGTGAAGGATGCTTTCACATGCTAAATAATAAATAAATACATGGTGGTTGTGACGGCAGCAATGAGCAGATAGCAATTTTGAGCAAAAAGCATACGTTAGATTCTTTTTGGACTACCATGACTAGAACAAGATCCCTATCACTCTTGTGTCTATGAGGTAAATATGAAACTAATAATAATAATAATAATACATTTCATTTATAGAGCACTTTTCATTGCTAAAAGCAATCTCAAAGTGCTACAGAGTAGAAACAAGATAAATTTAGCTCTGTGTTTTATTTATCTTGTTTTTGTTTCACTGCTTATTGCCCTTTGAACACAAGTAAACAGATAAATCAATGATCTACTTTGTTGGTAACAGTGGTAATGGTAGCAAGACATAGCCAATAGTCAACAGACCTTAGAAGACCTGTGACACAAGACTAATTTCTCTGAATTATCACCTTCCTGTCCACTTTGCCACGCGCTGCTAGTCGGAACCTAAAAGTCTATATCTGCACAAAGCAGGAAGCTACATTTGAACCACAAGTCAGTGGCACGACACAACCTTCGATGCAACGAGAAAATCGGGAGAGACAGTGGAGGAGCTCAAAAGGCCACCGGTGGACGTGGGCCCCACTCACATCTACATACCTGCGAGCTCCCGAGACAGAACAGAGAGCGCTGCTGCGATAAGCAAAAACACTTGTAGCGCCTTGTTTTCGGAAGAACACAATTTCCATAATCTCATGAAACTATCACATGCTGACCTTATGACATTAAATGCAGAACAAGCTTTGATTGTGGCCTTCTTCGTTAAGACTATTTCAAAAACAATGGGAGGTTCTGTTTCGGAAGTACATGCCCCCCAACTGACAGCTCACAAGTGAGAAAGCTCTCGGAGATGAAGAGACCCACTGTAAGCTGCACTCAAGGTGACAAAGGGATTTATTATATTATCCTAATTTGATTTATACACAGGATTAACGCTCACACCATCAGCAGACGAAGACTCTGGTGTCACTACATCAAGGACAGGAGCTGTTTTAATGCTCAAGAATGAGCTTGTCCAAGGAATAAATAGGATGTGTACAAATGTAAATAGAAATGTATAGATCCAATGTTAACACGTTTAACCGTGAACTCTTGGACATATTTTCGCTATGTTAAAAAATAGAGCTGCCAATATATCAACAAGTGGACTGTTCTCACTCCACGGGGCCCCATCTCACTTCCTCTCCACTCCTTTTGCTCATGTGCCGGAGGAGATAAATGACATGGCAGAAAATGTTTTAAAAAAATAGATTAGCCCCTTATTGCCCCTGCAGACAGGAAAAGAAACACAGGGTCACACACACACTGCAGCTGACGTTTTGTTGAAATAAAACTAAATGAGCAGCTAAAGTCATATTTGAAGGCTCTATGAATGTGAGTGGTGTGGGAAGTTTATTTTTAAGGTCAATGAATTCAAAAGTAGGACATAAAAAAAAAAATTGACATTTTATCAGTCTGAAATTGTTTGACTATTTGGGAGCTATGGTTATTCGTGCTCTTGACACAAGTCAAGAGTAGAAGATTGATACCACTCTCCACAAAATATGAAGTTACTTTTGTAATTAGCTTAGCTTAGCATAAAGATTGAAGATGGGGGGGGGGGGGGGCGAAAGCCTGGCTCTGTCCAAAAGGTAACAAAATCCACCAAGTAAACATATTTTATTTCATTTGTCCAATCTGCATAAAAAGTGAATAAGCACTACGGTAACTGGCTGCAGGCTCCAGGTACATATTTGCTGTGCAGACCTGAGTGTTCACATCCAACTCTCTGTAAGTAAAATAAGTATGTCAACAAAATGTCAAATTACACCTTTAACATAGTCCGTGTACCATTTGGCCGAATATTTTCGTCCGCAGCACGAAAACTTGGCCCCCAGTGGGAATCATACTACTGCACTGTGGCAGTGTGCCAGGGGTTAGTGCCATGCCTTGAGTTATAAAAGACCATTGTACACAAAGACATGACATCCTTAATAGACATAGATAAGCATAGTCCATCACTTGATCCATTGGCAGCTGTAAAGACAAAGGCAACATTGGGGCCGTTTAAGTCAACTGAATGTTGACATTTCTCTGGGCACACAGAGGGAGACTGCTCCTATTGTGTGTTATACCATATATATGATTATGCCGATTAAAAAAGAAAAAGAAAAAAACGGCCATCAGTTCAATGGAGAAAAATGTAGAAACTTTGGACATTCAAGGGGCAATATCTAAGACTAAAAAGTTCTTATAGAGCGAGAGAAACAGAAGGGGAAGAGCACAGAAAAAAAATGATAGCCAAATTAAAGAAAGTTAGATGGAGAGAGAGAAAAGAAAAAGAGTCAATATCAGTCTCCCTGCTCTCAGCCAGCAAGAAAAAAGCACAGTGGATTAATTCTTCACCATGCTAAGCCATTGCCCTCCTCTGGAATAAATTACCCAATGACTCTCAACTTAGACTAAACACACACACACACACACACACACACACACACACACACACACACACACACACACACACACACACACACACACACACACACACACACACACACACACACACACACACACACACACACACACACACACACACACACACACACACACACACACACACACACACACACACACACACACACACACACACACACACACACACACATGGTGGGAGAGAAAACAGACAAATGGGGAGAGGCTGCCCAGGTCAGCAGCATATCATATCTTACTACAGTCTCTATAAAAGTAAGTCGGATGTATCACACGGGTTGTTTGGTCCAGAGACACTTTAAGTTCTGTGCGGCCAGTAAGCGACAGCGAGGTTAAGTGTTTTTCCCAACTGAGGCTTCAGTTTGGCAAAAAAAGGCAACCTTGCGTACCTTGTCACTTCTGGGGATGGGAGGGTTTAATGGGGGGGGGGGGGGGTCTGAGGTATATGGCTGACTGATTCCACCACTTATGTTAATGCGTGGCAGAGGCTGGAATCAGGCACAGCCAGCAAGATGATATTACTCTCCAGATACTTACAAGCTTAGCACCTTCTATTGCCCTTTTTCCACTTAAAGTAAAGAGGTAAGGGTAAAACTGATTCTACATTTGCTGTTCGGGGGGGGGGGGGGGGGGGGGGGGCACTTGGTTTCCTTGAGTGGGGGCAGTCAGACTGGAAAAGTCAAGGCCAGATAAATGGTTTTATGTTTGGCTGAGGTCTTTCTCTGTCTCTTTGGCCACACACACACACACACACACACACACACACACACACACACACACACACACACACACACACACACACACACACACACACACACACACACACACACACACACACACACACACACACACACACACACACACACACACACACACACACACACACACACACACACACACACACACGAAATCGCAGGACCTTGTACTTGAGCTTTATCATCACCCGAGCAGCCCAGATGGTAACGTACACTTGACAAAGACCCACATCACACTCCCAAACTTCTATTGAATCTTTCTCACACTGTAGACGCCTGCACACGTTCCCTCCCCGTCTCACTCTCACTCCAAGTGTAAAAAAAAAAAAAGTAGCTGTAGCTACTGCCTTTTGTCTGTAGATGTGGGTGATTATCATTTTTAACCTTTAGAGAATGAATGTGTGCACTCCTTTCAGAATCACAATGACACAGGCCAGGGCACAAACCTGCACATAAAGCATATAATAATTAGACACACAAACTATATTAGATGGCGTCAGCTAACGATAATTTTTAAATTATATATCATTCAGTCAATTATTTCATTTTCTGGTTGGAAAATAAAGAAGAAGGAAAAAAAATGTCACCATCACAATTTTTCCCAGAGCCCGATGTGAAAATTTCAATTCATAATCACGTATGGCAAATAAAAGCAGCACATTCTTGCAGTTATGGGGCTGTAACCAGAGAATGTTTGGTATTCAAAACAACTTCAGACTAACTGGTTTTAAAATTCACAGATTCATTTTTCCATCGACCTATCCATCAATCAAGGAGGACTTGCAGATCTACTTACGAGTGACACCTACAGGGATGTAGCGCAGCTCTACCGATTCAAATAAAACTTCTTTACTCCCAATTTTTTTTGTATTGACAACATGAGACACAATTTCATTGCATCCATCATCACTGAGCCTCCAACGCATCACGGACAGCGGATGTACACGTCGTTTCTGAGGTGCGCAACTCTAACTTCGTTCTCGCAATCATACAGTAAACTCAAACCCGACCACTCTCTTGCGGGTACGACTGCAAAGGACGTAAAAGGTGACACCTTTGCAGAACAGGAATTAACCATTTCCAGCTACAGGGATACCATTAGTCTAACTCACTCAGGGGACTATTTCAATCAAAGGCACAGTGGGCGTCTTGACATGGGGGCATCTGTCACACCGACTTCTCGCCGCATCCTGCGGTGACATTTGGCCACGAAACGCAGCCTGACAGGGCCCCTCGGATAGCCTGCGGTCTGTCACACGAACACGTGCTGGTGACAACGTACACAACACACACAGACACACACGCACTATTCAAAAATAACTAAATATGAATATATTTTAACATATATAAAAATATATATATATATATTTATTTGTTTCTTTAAAATGTTTTGGGTGTTATAGCCTGAAGACGTACACGCAAAAAATTACAGTACGAGCTCCCTTTGTTTTCATTTTCAGTGTGCCACTCCTCGTTACGTCCACCATGTCGTTATTCTTCATTTAAAAATAATCACTGATCTCAAATCAAAGTGGCTAAATTAGGGCCAGACGTGAAAAACAGGATCTTCAATTTATTTTAATTTGCAGCAAAAAAACAAAACTATATCCAAACAATATCTTGTTAATCTGAATAATAATGACAGATTGTCGACAGATTGTCCTCGTGCGCTCGTGTAGCCTCTTTCAGGAAACATAAATGACAAATATCAACAAGAATCATCGTCATCTTGATCAGAAAACACCAATTTAGTGCAGCGCATTTTATGAGCTTCTGTTAGTATCGTTATTTTGTGCTGATGTAACAAACTGATGGCAAACTCTGTCCCTTTCACATGTCCGCCTATACTCCTACCTCACATTCACATGTCCCCTTCACATTTATGCTTCTATAAATTACCAGTCTAAATTTAAGCATCAAACACCCCCCAAAAAATGAGGCCTTGATAAGATCCCGCACGACAGGACATCCTATTGAAAAGCTTAACTGGCAGAAAGGTGAAGCAGAGGCCACAGCTGAGAAAAAAAATTTAAAAAACAGAATCCCGTCTGACGACAGATGTCAGAGCTTCATGTTGAGGTTTTTGATTTTGTCAGATGACACATGGCACACATGACATGGATGAAAAGGTTTGCTTCTACGTAAAAACCGGGGAGAAGGACAATACCTTGCGTGAGTGTGGAGGCCTGTGACCCCGTGACCTTCCACTGAGGAGTGTGTCAAGGCCTATAGTTCCCTTTGAATCAAGAAGAGCAACAAAGCTGTCCCAGGCAAACAGGGGGGCTAACATGAAAGTAAGGCAATTAATATTTTAAAAGAAATAAACTGAAATGTAGGTGGCTATTGCATTAAAAATATTCATAAACATAGAGGCTTTATCCCTTCCCCCCCTTATTTTGTCTCCTGTGATTCCTAGTGTATACTCATCTATGAAATTCCTATCAAATGTGGCATACAACTTATGGTTAGGAATGACATTGTTCTTTTGCTTTATACCGCATGTTACACACAGATCTAAACACACACCTCACACACACTTTGTTCCATGTGTCTGTACATGTAATCAATACGCAGGGTCCCTCACCTTGCAGTTGGGGGGTTTCAGGGGTAGTCCCGGGGCAGGATTTCCTTGATGCTGAGTGGTATTGGTCTGCTGGGGTGAGTGGGAATCCTCGGACTCTTTTCCACTGTGGTAGACCACCCTATCAGAGATATGAATACTTGAAGCACAGCCCATGCTTCAGCCCACTTCAGCCTTTTTTCTTTTTCCTCTTTCTTTCTTTTTGCTCAAGTGCTTTACTTTGAGTCCACTCCTCCTCCTCCTAAGGTTTCATTTTTTTAATATATATATATATATATATATATATATATATATAAATACATATATATGTGTGTGTGTGTCATCTAGGCCACAGCAGAGCCACTTCTCCAAATGCTCCAACACAAGGCATGGATATATAATATATATCTTTTCTCTGTCCCCCACCCCCCCTCCTCCCCATGCAGCCCGGGACCAGGAAGCTGATGTCCTCCCTCCTGTTTCTTCTTCACATGAACTTTGATTGGAGATCTTCAAATCAGAGCAGCTGCCCCGTCCTCGGAACAAAAAAGAAAACTTGGGATTCCGTTGTGTCCCCTCAGCTGGGCTGCTCAGATCCCCAATGGACGGATGTATCCCTCACTCCAGCTCCTCTTCGTACCACATCACCATTTTTCTCTCACCCTCCCTCCTCCTCCTCCTCCTCCTCCACCAGCTCACCTCAACTTCACTGTTATCAAGTGGAGGCCTCAAGAAAGCGCGCGCGCGCGCGCACGGTGCGGTGCGTGTGCCCCCCCCCGCCCCCCCGCCCCCTGCCAGCCTCACTCAACACTTTGATCCATTCTCGTGTCCAGGGCTTCACGTGAACTCGTCCTCCCCCGAACCGGAGCCATCAAATGTGACGCTTCCTTGTCTTTTATTCTCTATTCTCTCGCGTCCTCTCCTGTCCACTTCAGCTCCAGGCGCGCGCCACGGACCGGTGCTCACGACTCTCTGCTCCGGTCCCGAGGTGGCTCATCATCAGCGGGGTGAAGTGTTCTCACCGGCCGCTCGCTGCGATGTCGCGCACGCGCCGCGGAACACAACGCCGTGCAGTCCGACGGGGCTCCCCATTTATCGGCGGCCGATTCGCCGGTTCAGGAAGCGCGGAGGTCGACGGTGGTCGCGGTGGCCGGGCGAATCTCCATTCAAGGCATCCGCCGCCGCCGCCGCCCGGTGGAGGATGGTCCGCCTGACGGAGGAGGTCCAAGCCCCCGGGTGCGATTGGGCAACCGGTGTTACCAGGCTCCACGGTTTCCTCTCATTTTCTGGAGGAGCGAAAGAAGACGAAGAAGAAGAAGAAGAAGAAGAAGAAAAAAAAAAAAAAAGGATGTGGAGGCTGTCAGATGTGGAGGTACCACCTCTGTGGAACACAATCTCCCCCGACAGAGAGAGAGAGATAGAGAGATAGAGAGAAATCAAAAGAAAAGAAAAAAGGGCTAAAAAACAAGACCGCTCCGCGTCCGCAAGTTTTCGTTCTCTGGAACCGGGGGACGGCGGGATTGTTTTAAGGTTGTCGAGGGCGGGGGTAGAAGAAGAAGAAGAAGAAGAAGAAGAAGAAGAAGAAGAAGAAAGAAGAAAAAAAAGGCAGAGCCGAAGCTACATAATGCTGATTTCTTTTTCTTTTTTTTCTTTTTTTTGGGGGGATGTTTGTCTTTTTCTCTGCCGGGTTTTTTTTCTTCTCTTTCTCCTCTCTCCTCTCTTGTCTCTGGCGTGTTGCCCCCTCCGAGTCTTCGACGCTGCTTGACAGCGGCACATCCAATAAAAGCAGCCGCGAGGATTGACCTCCAGCCTCCGATGACGTCAATGCAAATGAGCTGCGCGCGGCTAATCGGCGTCGCGCTCGGCGCCGCTGGGTGGTCCCGGCGTTTCCGTGGGAACTTTGAAAAGCGAGGAGGAGAGAACGAGAGGGAAAAAAAAAGAAGGGCAGAAGAGAGCCGTGCCGCGGGTGCACGACCAGACGTTTCTGTGTGCACAAAGCAAAACGAGTGAGTTCGCCCCACTCTCGTGTTACAGTGCTAAACATCTTGGCGACCGTGTCGAATCTACGGAGTGCCGTGAGGGCCATACGTGACCTGGTTTATCTTTAGTTAAAATTGTCAGAGAATGATGTTTATAATGTCTAACAACTTGTATATGGGCCTTGAAACAACAACAACAACGAGTATAAATGTACATTTACACTGAAATGAGAAATGATATATATATATGTATGTATTTACACTTGATTATTGTGAAATGTTGGTTCATCTGTGAGGGAATTTGTGGAAGTCGATAGTTTCTTTTCATCACTCATTGACTTGACAATAACTTTTTCATTAAATCAGTATTGCACTCATTTTGTCGGCGTTCGACACTAAAATTTCCGCGCCGTTTGCAGTCTTTTCCTCTCCCAGGGGAGATGGGCTCTCACTTGGGTTGTCTCAGTACGACCAGGACTCACTCCGTGTACTTCCTTGACTGTAACCTGCGCCGCAAGGTTTCACCGGACCTCACCTTGTCCCTATACGGAGTGCCCTCTAGAGTTGCCAAAACGAGAGGAAGTTCCCTATTGGCTGCCCTTCAAGTGGGAACAAAAATGATTGAACGCCCTCTAGTGTGCCCTCGTCATGCAATACATTTTGACGATGTGCCCTTTAGAGTAAGAAAACATGACAACGTGTCTTAATGAGTGCCCTTCTAGTGGAGAAAATGTTGCGCAGTGCCCTATAAGGTACCCCCTGACTTGGTCCAAACTTTGACGTTCCAAAATGGGTGTCCTTTCAATGGAAAAGGTGCCGTTATGAAGTGCCCTCTATGCCGCCCCTACATGACAGTGCCCCAAAGGGAGCCCCTTCAGTGCTGTATACAGAACTCCTACAGGTGAGAAAACATGATGAAGTGCACTCTTAGATGTGCAAGTAAGAAAAGGGCCTGCCTCTATGCACTCTTTGTTAGGGTTCCTGTTCTGTTCTTCAAATGCAATAGTATTTCTGAGTTATGAGACGCCTTGTTACGCGTCGCAGTATGGATGACGTTCATTTCTATTCTTGATAATCGTTGAATAACAATCCTGTTGATGCAAGGATCAAAGGCAATCATTGTCCTGTGATATAGTATGACACACCACTGTGATCTAGCACACCCCCACTTCTGAGTTCAAAGTGATCAGAGGCACGTTTATTTCTATGATCTTGGATCTCATGTACATAAGCTAAGGTACAACTCACACACACACAAACAAACACACACTCTCTCACACAAATGGGCCCCATGTCGTTCAGTAGGTTCCTTTTTTTTGTTTTGCCCCTGCCCCTCAAACAGCCTGAATCCGCCACTGGAACTGCAACTAGTATAAAAGTACGAAACACCTAAATACAACATAGTATATAACTGAAAAGAAATTAACAAATAACACTTTTATTAAGATTGTGTGAGAGGGCTATTGCTTCAAGTTTACAGTATAATTATGGGGCAGTAGTTTGTGTTTGTGCTTGTATGTGCGTATCTATTCTTATATGAACATTTCCCCAGGAAACAATACAGTAGTACAGTACTGTTGCTTACCATGTCTAGTGTTATTAGCTTTGTGTGTTGTCGCTCACACAGTGACACATGTATTTGCAAACAACCTGAATATATTAATGCATGTTAGTTGCCCCTGATCAGGGTTGAAAGAATTTCTTACTCTGCTTGACTTTAATATGAAAGGGTATAGAAAGATCTCTGTATTTGCTATAGTGATATATGCAGTTTTCCCTGTACAGTGGGTATTGGATGATTTACCATACAGTCCATGTGTGGCGGAAGTGCAATACACTGGTAAGCATAGGTTAACGTGCCAACTGAATCCGGGTGTGATGTCAAGGTGGGCTGTATGGATCCTATAATCTCAAAAAATGCTGCATCCTACATTACCATAAAGCAACCAGTGGCATTTTTTTTTTAATTAGAACGCCCTGGTAAACACCCATATTTTAAACTCGCTCTAAGTTTGTCATGCAGGCTTTGCGTCAAGATTCTTCAAGCTCAAGTTGAGTCGATAACAACATCAGGGTTGTTTTCTTTGACTCAACAAAGGTCCTCACAGGCAGAGTCGTACTCCCCATGACAACTGACCTTTATGTGTAAAACTGGTGGAGTTCCCCCTTTAATGTTCGTCCAATGGAGCAAGTGTGCGTTACCTTTTGAGATCAATGAGATTCAACAGAGTATTCTGTTAATTTTCAGTGGGGGACTGGAGTACTAGCAATCTTTTCACATCACAGACCGATATTAATTCCATTTTTATATTCCCGTTTTTTTTTTTTGAGCTTTAACAAATCAAATGAGGGTGTGGTTAAGTTGCTTCAATCAGGGCATTAAAGGAGAATCTGTAAATCACAGCTTTAAACGGTATATTGCTTTTCAAGAACGCAAAATTGAAAAATCTAATTCAAATAATGTTCAGTCTTGAATAAATCTATGTCAGAGATATGACAGATGAGTGAATCTTTTTTTTTAGCTTTTCAGTAATACTGGCTGCATTATTCATGAGGGGCTGACAAGTTTACTGTTGCCTTTTTTGCATATCCGTCATTTATGTGTGTTTGACGATCAGTTATCATCAGTAAAGTATTTTTGTGATATGTTTAGTTTACTGTCTTATCTACAGTATACTATATTTAAATATTTGTTGTGCCAGTCAGGTGTATTTCAACTGCCCTGCATTACTTAAAGGGGCAGTAGGTGATTTTGGAGGGACTGAGAGCATGTCTCTCTTTTTGTAATTTTGACGACTGCACTGACCGGCTGCGAACCAGTGCACATTTTACAAACTGCACACGAAGTGTCGCGAGGTGCGGTCCGCACCTCTTTTTTTGTTTTACAGAGCCAGGGCTGCGCCGTAAAAAAACAACGAATTTTTAGACTTATAACGGACCAAAATAAGCACGGATGGTGTCATTTTTCTATCACCATTACACTGTACGATCAGTTTTAATGGCATAATGACAAGTTTAAGCTTTGAATATATATCACAGCGTTAAATTGTGGCAATGAGCCTGCTATCGACTGAAGCTTGGTTCAAAATGTCTCCTGATAGAAACAGCTGATCAGACCAAACCAAATGCCCGCATTTTTGACTTATACTTTTAACATTAATATATCAGCTTCTAACAACACAAACAGTGACTTTATTTTTATCTAACTAATAAATGTTGCTGCAAAACTGCCAATATTCTTCGATTACCACCACTTTCCAGATGTGATGGGTGAAAGTACCACCAAGTTGACCTGGGAACTGCAATCCTTAAGTAAATTTAGAGATTAGGCATTAAAGAAAAACTCGGATGCAGCATTATACAGAACGTGTAATCTTATACATAATCATTTTACATTTGGCAGGCGACCCAAACCAGGAAAAAAAATACTTTTCCCATTAAAACCTTGTTGTCTAGTTTTTCTATGCAAATAGTTTCCATGTTATTTGCAGCTGGATTTTGAGGCTTCTCTCTCTGCACGGTATGGTAGAGGTGAATGAGTTTGTAGCTGTGTTTTAGAAAATTACAATTTAAAAAAAAAAAAGATAACTCCTATCCTGGGAAAACATGGTATGCTTTAGGCAGCGGAGGAAGCATATGGTCGGGGTGTATGAAGCTTAAGTTCACAGACAAGAGTTCAGCTCCGGTTAATCTTCCTGTCCTAGTTCACCTTCCTCTCTGGACACACCATTCCTCTCTGTCTGCGACAATAACTGGAAAGAACGAGAAAATCCAGGAAGGAGGATCTTGACGAGGAGCTGCATGAGAAGCATTTTAGCACCGGAGCATCGGGCAGCTGGTGTGCACTTTCTGCGAAAGTGTCTCATCAAAGAGTCAAGGTCGCCAATCCCAACTGACATTGGGCGAGAAGAGGGGTCCACCCTTGACAGGTCGTCAGCATATCACAGGGCCCACTGTACAATCATTCCAACTGTTATCATGACAAAATATGAATTATTACTACTTATAACAAGAACATTTGTGGCCATGCAGAAGGTCATAAACAATCTAATTGTGCACATACTTCAAAAACTCAATTTGTTTACATGTGTATAAAAAGGTTTGAGGAAGTGGTGTTGAGTGAGAGGTGGAGTCTTTATTCCTATCAAGTGAGTAGTTTCATCCAATCAGAGATGATGCGAAATCAATCACACACACTTCCTGATGGGTAAAACATTAAGACAGTCAAACATCATATCTATCTTCAGTTCTGATTCTGTCTTTTGCATTTTATCCACTAGGGGGCAGCACATTAACATTTTTTTTATTTTTGGACAATAAACAGCGTTTTTAGAGCCTGAAATCACAATAGTGTCTCATGATCTCTCCACAGAATCTCTCCAGAGATTGTGTAACTTTAGGGTTTAAGGTTGCTCTACTAATTTTTTTTAAAACCCAATAAGTGAATCATTTTAGGGGACTCCATGGTTGTCCAGTGATGTTTTTCTGTTGCTCTCCACTGTGTCATATACAGTGGATTATATATAGAATTATTATAGAATAATATTTTAAAAAAAATATATGGACATATAAAATGAAAGTCAAGTGGTTAGAAACTTTTTCTAAATGTAGTGAAACATTAAATAATATCCAAGGTTAATTTATATATTACAGCCAACAATGGTGTAACTGGGCAATGCTACGATTGGCAGGTTCTCTACTTCATCAGGTGGACACTTGAGTTCAGTGGCTGTGTCTCACAGACAGACAGACAGTCCTGACGCAACACAGACAACCTAAACTGTTTACCTTAACTAACCTGCAGCCGTGCTCCTGTATCATGTATTGTCTGCACACATTGTGCTCGTAGTATCTTTGTTTAACACTGCAGTTCCTGGCTGTGGTCCAACACGACGCTGTCATTCTGGTTACAGTAAATGTCTGAAAGGACACCGTGTACGCAGCATTTAAAAAGAAAAGCCTGTGAGTGAATCCGGCACTGACGTGGATGAACTCGGGATCTTTTTTTTTTGCTCAGGGCCGATGACACGCTGCAGAATGAATGTTGCTTTTCGGAGTTCAGGGTCATGAATAGTTTTTAATGAACTCTCCAGGAGATCAAACATCAATCCTACATCCTGTAATCCAAAGAAAAAAAAGAGATGTCAGACCACATTTGAAGGGAATAACTGAGCCTGCTTTATGTGCACACACAGTGTGTTATATAAAATCCACACATCACAAAGAGGAAAAAACATTTTCACATAAGTGTGATCTGCCGTTAATTGAATAATATTCTTATGGCGTTAAAGTGAGATATTGAAGACTAGTGACAGTTCTTTTACTGGTAACCGTGACCCTACAATAAGACTGCATAGACGGCAAATGTTTTTTTCACAATACATATTTTCCTTTTTAAAAACTGGGTCGTACCTTAAGTCTTCCAAATTTCTCATGGTCGCATTAATCAAAAGAAAAATGTAATTTGAAGTAATTCATCATGTAATGTGGGCATTCACACACGCAAGAATATAATCTTCAGTATGACGACAGTCACATAGGTAAAGTACACAGGTACAGATTTATTACATTATGGTATCAACTGACACTGGTAGAGTAAACACAGAAGTTGTGGTCAAGTGAAAGGGTTGAAACAGAATATCCAGCCCTCTTCTGGGTAAATAAATCAAAGACTTTAAGAAGTTTCTGTGGGACAGAAATATGGTCGGTGTGGTTTGAATACACTGAAGTTACTTATTCCGTGGGAACAAATACTAAGCACATTAGTAACCACATTATTCTGGTCTTTTGAAGCTACTTATCTGCAGTCTGTTCTTGTACCCCTTCCCCTAATGCTTTAACTCTTTCCAATGTCCCTGCGTGGGTCAATACATTTGATCTGATCTTCTGTCTGTCATATTTTGTACGCACATCGTTCACCGAGACACTTTTATTTTAAATATTCTGTGTCTGCCAGAGATGTGATCTGCTCGTGCCGGCTGTTTTCCTGTCGACTTTAGAGCCTGATCGTTACCAGATCCCAATCAATTCTCCAGTTTGATGACGGTTGTGGAGACAGCTGCAGAATTGCACAATTGGGGCAGCTGCAAAAACCAGCTATCGATCTCAACAAAGAGTGCTGCAGCTTTACACGAGACAAACAAAAGTTTGTAAGTGCAGCGCCGAGAAATCAAATAGCAATTAACCATAAAGTTAGGGCAGCACGGTAGTTAGCCCAAACTGTCGCCTCACAGCAAGAAGGTTCTGGTTTGGGACCAGGGCCTTTCTGGAGTTTGCGTGATCTGCCCGTGTCAATGTGGGTTTTTTCTCAGAGTACACCAGCTTCCTCCAACATCAATTGGGGAATGTGAGTGAGACCATGTGAGTGAGACCATGTGAGTGAGACTGTTTGGTACGGTGGCCACCCGTCTAGGGTGTACCCCGCCTCTCAGCTGACCCTTGACCCTCAAAGGATAAGCGGTCTAAATAAAGGATGGATGGAAGCAGAGAGAGAATAAATGAAGGTATGTCAATTTCACGTGAAGGAGTTTCAATTATAAACAGGTTATTGAAGACAAGTTTGGTTTTCCGGACTGATGATTCCCCCTATGACTACATACAGTGGTTGACACCAAGTGAGTGACTGAGCCAAAGCTGAAAATGATGCTTTGGAAAAAAGTGTTGTTGTCTTGTATACATCTCGTCTTCATGAAACACCCGTCATGGTCATGAGCCGTTTTTCATTGCACCCAAGTAACTCACTGTTATCTTCTCTCACATTTATTTTTGCAGCAACATCATTCTTTGATTGTTTCATTCAAAAACTTGTTCGACGCCGTGTGTTGATCTGACCCCTAGGTGGCAGCAGAAGGTAGAGATTGTAGATATTAACAGGATGCTCTCCTGTGTTTAGCTAGTTCAGTTGGTAACAGTCAACAGATCATTATATTGATTATATTGACTTTAATCATCAGCTCTAACATTGTTTTGTCTTGTAGACTTTAAACTTTGAAATACGGAGGAAGTCCAATGTAATTCTCAGAGAGTAACACAACAACCTCCTATAAGCTTCAAAATTGCTATATGTTACTTTGCCAAATATTGAAATCAAATTTAATCTTATTGTCCAAAATATGTCAGAGGCCAATACAGGGAAGATGACAGCACAGACGATATATAAAGTAAAAACATTTTTTTTCAGTGATTTATGTTATTGTTATGTTATTTATATGTTATAGTACTATGTTCTCAAAAGCAAAAAATTGCACACAAATATAATTGGAATTTGTAAATTAGTAAAGTTCATTTTTTTTATAATGATCGCTTCATTAATAGTAGTCAAACCTGCATGGGGCAGAGTATCCACCCAAGGTACACATGAGCACCACACTACACATTTCACCTGACAAACCTTTCACCCCAGCCACAGTGGAGGTGTGAGGTTTAAACAGTATTGAAAAAGATTTGCCTCTTTGATCGACTGTAACACAAGCCGTCTTTTTATAGAAACACACAGATCTTAATATCCTGGATAAAGGAATAGTCGACAAGAAAAAGTAAAATATCAATAATGCATTTTTTTCGGTATTTGCATTAGTTTGATTTACATATAAGTATATGAAGCAATGTTCCTCCCACTGACACATCAGCCTGGTTAATTTTTCGTAGACATTATGTGTGTGGAGGTAAATCTGGGGCAACAAGGTGAATAGATCCCAAGTTCACAAGTTTGTGTGACATACAATGGCCTCTATTGATCAACATATGACCAAATTTACCAAATATATTTACACCAATACTGTATTTTGACTTTGTGTGATTGATGTTTTTAAGCAGGCATTTATTTTTTTTACAACCTCACCTTTTAATGTTGCATGTTTTATTTCAACCTTGGAAATTGCAACTTAGGCCTACAGTACTTGTACTTTACTTACATTATTTATTTTTGTGGATTTCAAATGGACATGTACTTTTACACTTCACACTGGGAAGTCATTGTACTTTGCAGACATTCCTCTTCAACATCTACTTGAGTACAATAAAGGACTTTCACCTCACACGTATTGTTGTATTGTACATTGTCAGATTAGAGTTGTGGTACAAAGGATGTCAGTGCTTGTCGTCACATCACTGGTGATATGGATGAATGTTGTGGATATTTATCTTTGCACAATTTTTTTTGCAGTAATGTCCTACTCATAAACAATAAAAACAATATGCTAAATATTAACGTAATCACAAAATCTCACAATCACAAAAATGACAAACTCTTTTTTAATTATATTTAATAACGGCGAATATTACAAAACATTCCTTTCATTCCCCTGCTGAGCCTAAACTTCCCTTGAATTCATCTTTTCAAAATAAATACCAAGGCAGACTTTAAGAGGTTGACGTCTACATCGAAGTGTATATGCAGCCAAAGGAATCATAAAACATTAATCTTCACAACAAAATGTCTTTCATTCTTCAGGCACCATAGCTTTGCACATAGAAGCAGCCAAGCGGTTCAGTGATAATGACTAGTAGCATATAACTGACCCAGATTTGCAATAGGAGAAAACAGCAGAGGCAAAAGGTATACAACATCTGATATGGACCGCATACTTTTTAAGTAAATATATAAAAACAGTAATTGTTGGGAAATCCAATAAAGAGTATGAAAAATATAAATATGACTTTGTTTGTTCAATCAATTAAAATCTTTACTAAATAATATACTAGCAATAAGGAATTAATATCGTTTAATGACCTACAGAACAACTTTTATACATTTCTTTAAATAAAATAAAAAATGACTTTGGCAAAAGACAGAATTATGTTGTCCGAGTTTTCGTGAGGAGGTAGCTCCTCACCTCCTGTGCCCTAGTATGATGACGTTCACATACCAAATTGTACCTTGTCCTCAAAGTTATGACGTTTCAGATGTTTACGCCATAAACACTTCAGCTTCACAATAGCCAGGCCAGAAATGCAGTTAATATTGAGATTACTGACTGAAGTAAAGTGATTTGTAACTGATGATCATACATTGTATGTATATATATATATATATATATATATATATATATATATATATATATATATATATATATATATATATATATATATATATATATATATATATATCCGAACAGAGCTGTTTGGCATTGTGATGCACAGCGATGTCAAATCAAACCAATTCATACACGTTAATTTAGGACATTAAGCCCTAATCAGGAAAAAATTTGACTGATTTGACTTGGAGTTGCAGCAGGTGACACCCAAACATACACATTTCAAATGTACATGCTGTTTAAGATGGGGTTAGAAATTTGGCAGCTGTACATTGTTGTATCACAAAGCATGATACACACAATTGACAGACAATAAGTTTGACAGCGGGATTTAAGAGACCGAACAGAGGCTTTAAATCTTTAAAGCTCAATAAAAACTGCCTATTTCTGGCAAGGCTAGTGGAAGTAGGACTGCAGGACACCACGGCGGCGGACATCAGTTGTCCAGCAGTGGAAGCCACCACCCAGGGAGTTGGCATGGCGAATGCTCACCTTTATGGTCTGGATACCTGCAACAACAACAACAAAACACCATTAGTGCATCATTATTACACAGCGTTGGGTCCTCATTTCCCTGAAAAAAATCATTTGGAATGAGTGTTTTCCTCATGGATGATTTGGAAGCTCACTCTGTTGAAAGGAATCTTAAAGGATATAAAAAATGAGGTGACAAAATACTAATAAATGAACTCACCAAGTTTCTCAAACATTTTCTGAATGGTGGTTTCTCTGTCTTCGACCATAACGCGCTTCTCATCCAACATCAGGACATTCATGGACAGCCATTTGGAGGACATCCACAGTGGGTGGTCTACGCAGAGAGATGGAGAACGGTTCTCTTTAAGTAAGACTTCAAAGTGTAAGAGAAGCTTAAGTTTGAGTGTCATCACCCACCATCAGGCATCAGAGGTGTTGGCGGTTTCACGACAGTCCAGCCAGCCTTCTTGAACATCTCGACCTAGGGCAAAGAGCGGAGAGCGGCGGTGAACACGAGGCACTCGTTTGGTGTTTATCAGAGCGAGTTGACGCGTCGGAATCAACAAGTAGGCTTTGTTTTTGTCTTCTAGTACCTGGTGACAAGGGCGGTCGGGGTTTGACAGCACCAGCCCCGGTCCGATGATGTTAAAAGTGGCATCAATGTGCATGGGGTTAGGATCCTTGAATGACACTATGTGGATCTTGTAGTCTGGGCCCAGGTGGCGACGCATCCATTCAATTCCCATATAATTTGTAACCTGTGGTAAAAATTAAAAATAAATAAAAAAGCAGCAGAAGAAGTTACACATGCAGTACATTCTGATGATGAATACTCTGTCTAGTTCTTGAGTGAGTAAATGTTTGTGTTCACAGTTTTGACTTGATCTGATCTTCCATTCTGCACACTGCAGGACGCTGTGCACATTTATAAGCAATAGCCTCTTGTATGAGAGTGAGTTCAAACTTTTATACCTGACTCCTCTGGACAAAAATGTCCCTCCCAGCTCGGATGAAATCAGCAGCGTCGAAGCAGGGCTCGTGCTCCGTGGTGACAAACTTCCCCTGGGCAGCCAGCACGTGTCTGTCCTCCACTGTGCGCATGGGGTAGTCCTGAATCACATCAGGCAATAATGATTCACACCACAGCAATTAGGTTAAACCGAAATCCCTCCAAAAAAAACAACAACCTTCCACCTGAGAATATTACACATTTGTTGTCTTGAACATCTCCGGTATCTCAGGTTAAACTCCCCAGATGAGGTCTTACCTGATCGTACAGCTCGTCGGCCATGGTGGGTTTGGGAGCAGTGGTCCATTTAGCCCCTTTCTTGAAGTATTCCTTGATCAAAGGTCTGTAGGCCCGATACTCGAAGAAGCGCGACCTCCAAGCCATGGGAGCCTCGATAATCTCATTCCCCACAACCAGAAGGATGTCTCTGGGCATGGCAGCATACAAGCCTGCAAAAGATTGAATGATAACACCGTTAGCTCGCATGGAATATTTGATAAGATACAATGCGATGGATTAACACTGTTTTAAAACACGGCAGTGGTGGAATTAGTATGCAGGTCATTTATATGCATTATATTAATGGACCATCATTATTGATGCATGAACAAGTGAACAGTTCTTTAGTGTTATAGCTGATCGAGGAGGAACTGAAAACTGTATGTTGTTGTTTTTTCTGCAAAAAATTACTAAATGTAACTAGTCGTGATAGTAATATGGTGGAGTATGTAAACATTGTAAATACAGTATTACTGTCAGAAATGTTGTGGAGTAATAATAATATTGATATTTCACCTTTCAAAGCGCAGTTACAAGGTGTGTTACAAGTTAAAAATATGGAATTGAAAATCCTTATTTTATATATAATATTGGGGGCAGAAATACGAGAGTAAAATTGTGACCAGTGAGAAGGGTCAAAATATTTTATTTTTTTATTTGATTTAAATATTACGTGAGAGAGAAAAAGTAGAAGCATCCAGTAGCATGAAATAGAAAAAGTTGAGCAAAGCACCTTAGAATTGTTCTCAAGCACAGTACTTGTGTGCGACTTCATGGATTACTGAGTTGTGTTTTAGATATAACTTTGAGAGGATACCTGTAAAATTCAAAGGCTCATCAGTGAGCATTACTTCTGATCTGTGTCATATCTACCTGAGGAGGTGAAATCTGGAGTTGTGTACTGCAGGGACCAGTCGATGGGTTCGGGCCTCCTCACATTGATGCCCTCGTGGCGCAGGATATTGCACATTTCTTCGATCTCAGCAACGGCTTTTTTCAAGTGGTCCGCAGGAAAAGGCTGGCCCCCATACTTCTGGAAGAAGGGCCAGTTCTTCTCGTATGTGTTGGCCTGTTGAGAAATGTGCAATATGACAACACGCAGTTAATCTGATCGTCTCGCGGTCTGGATTTCCGATGTCTGCTATTGATGCGTGACCTGCACTCGGAGATTGCGTAATGTGCATTGTTGCGGACAAAGTCATTTTAAAGTTGTCGCTTACTTTCACTTCCACAGTGAAGGGAGGGACATAGGCATTTTCAGCACGACCCACAATCACCTCCTCGAGAGGGTCCCATTCATTGTAGCAGCAGACAGGACATTCCTCCGGCACAGGCCCAGTAACATGTTCCTCTTCAACTGCATGGTGCGACTGTGCAGCTGCTGCGCTTGAAGTGCTCTGGAACGCCCTCTGCACCCATCCAGTCACAGCCCGGCCAAGCTGAGGGAGAAAAAGTATGGATTCAAAAAAAATTCTTTCAAGCCAAAGGGGTAAAATGACGAGAACAGCTTTGAAACTAAATTTGATATTTCTTTCGATTTACAAACAAACATGCCATGACTGCACTTTAAAATAATCAGTGTATTAGTAAGAAACAACGCAAGGTGTGTATAAATACCATTGCTGCATTTTACATGCTCTGGGTTTTGTTTTTTGACTTCATTTTTGTGCCAAAAAGGGAAATCAAGTGACACTCGGATTAATGACCTGGCAGGCAGCTCACATACTACAAAGGCTAATTCAGGTAAAGAAAAAAAGCACAGTAACCTTAAGTATCAATGAGTATCGCCTTCAGGCTGGGTAGATTGGTTCGGTGCCAAAGTACATATGTTAGTAAGCCCAGCCTTATCTCCACAGATAGGCCTCACAGTGTGGCCCCTGCTGACTCGGGAGCAGCTCCAGTGTTACTGGGTGTGGGAGCGCATCTGTGCCAAACAGCTGTTCACTGTCACTCAGGGACCAATGGAAAAAAAAACAGAAAAAATATCTCTGCAATAAGAAGCCCTCCAATCTCTGGACTATAAAGTCCCTTTGACACAATCAGTGTTTCAATATTCTTGTGGGTTTTTCTTCTTTCAGCCCAAACAAATTGGATTTGATTATACTGGATTTCATATTTTTGTAGAGATTTTTTTTTTTTTTGTATTTTCATCAGCTAATTTAATCTGATTAACAATGAATCGATTAAACTGATCTCAAGTGAAACAAGTAGTGAAGAAAATGTCGTATTTGTTTTCTTTATTCACGTAGTCTGCTTTAAAAAAAACAAACCACCGACCCCCAATATAAATGAATGAATGAATGAATGAATAAACAGGTAAATACAGAAGACATTAAAACCATAACCATAATACCGACCATGGCTCCGATCAGATGGGCAGCCTCGGCCCCCCTGCTACCTCCTCTCAGACACCTGACTCGCAGCATTGTCCGACGTAATCGTGAGTGAGTGTATCAGTTCAAATGTCGCGGCGGCGGCGGCGCACGATCCAACTCTCAGTTTGCGCCCGAGCGCAGACGGAGCCTCCTTTATAGGAGCGGGGCTACGTGGCCCCCGACACCATTGGCCGCACTCGTGTTGTGGGCAACGTGACTTGAGGGGGAAAAAAAGAAAAAGAAGCCACCCTGACACACAATCCCCTGACGCCAGCAAATTCTTATCAACTGGGCTATATGGGCTTTTAAAAAGTTTTCCAATGAGAACCAGCGCGTCGAGATTCGGGGTCCATTGTCAACAGCCACTGGGGAACAGATTATTATTATTATTATTTTTTTTTTTGGGGGGGGGGCTTAAAAATACAATAATTAGTTCAAATAACAGCAGTAACTGATTTAAAAAAAAAAGAAGAATTGAATATTAGGGTTAGGTAACCCTAACCCTAACCCTTAACTGCAGACCCCCCCCCATGAATCAAGCCTTTTAATTATTTAATTTATATATTTGAGTAATATAAAGTCATATACTCATTACAGATATTTCACAATAAAAGCCACAAGTAAAGGTATTTTAAAAGATGATAAAACTGCTAAATAATATTTCTTCATTGTATTTCACACATCAAGGCCACAAGTATTTTTTAAAAAGGGCTAATTAATTAGCAGCTCTAGATCTCACTGCTAAATAAGACCTGTGAGCGGATGTCAGGATCCTTAATTACGCGGGACATTTTGAACACAATGCAATGTGAAACCATCATCGGTATTATATTGACATTGCTTTGTTGGGGGGACTTGAGCAAACACACAGAGTTTAAAGGGTGACCTAATCGAAGAGATATAGGGCAGGCTGTAACCACATGCTTGGCTGGACTGTGCTCACAGGAGTTTCACAACCCAGCGACCTCAGTGACCACTGATATTACCTTGCCCTCTTTAAGAATTCCTGGCCAACACCCAAGGTTCAAAGGATATGAGCCCAAGATGCCTTCAGCTCTCCGTAGCATAATTCACCAGTCCAACAGTCAGAAAGAGAATTTAAATAACAGCGGATGGTATACCTGAAGCTGTGTTTATCCATTCAATGTCCCTATGGGGGATTGAAAAACATCCAAGCAAGTAAATACATATTCCGAACCGCTGATATACATGCAACATTATTTAGACAGCATAAGAGGTAACTTTCAGTCTTTATGCTAAGCTAAGCTAACATACATGAGAGCGGAATCAAGCTCCTCATCTTTTTTCCAAAAACGATGAAAAATCGTTTCTGACCCCTCTGGGTGAAATGTGGTGTACCCCAGGGATCTGTCCTTGGCCCAATGCTTTTTTCCCCATCTACATGCTTCCCCTTGCTGACATCATTTGCAAAAACAATGTCAAATTTCACTGCTTTCTGCTGTTAAATGTAGAGAAAACTGAAATATTAGTTGCTAGACCAGCTAAACATGCACGGAAATATGGGTGTTCTTATTGATGGATGTGTTATTTCTGGAAGCTCGAGCATCAAAGACCTTGGCGTAATTTTTGATGCTTGATCTTTGACATTCCAGGCTCATATCACACCTATTACCAAGACAACATTTTAACATCCATCCATCCATCCATCATCTACCACTTTCTCCATTTAAGGTTCGCGGGGGGGCTGGAGCTGATATTGGGTGAGAGGCAGGGTACACCCTGGACAGGTTGCCAGCCTATTGCAGAGACAGACAACCATTCACATTCACACCTACGGTCAATTTAGAGTCTTCAATTCACCAAACCCCAATCTACATGTCTTTGGACTGTGGGAGGAACCTGGAGAACCCGGAGAGAACCCACGCATACACAGGGAGAACTTTTTGAGCTGATTGGGTGTGGGGAAGGAACACACACACACACACACACACACACACACACACACACACAGTATGCTCTTACAAAGCAGGGAAGAGGTCTGCCTATCGTGTTTAAGTTAAATTTTTCCTGCCTGTTGAGGACAGTAAAGACTTTTTTTTTCTTAACTAGGCCAGACGCGAGAACGTTTACCAAATTCAAGTCAAATAAACAAACAAACCCATTGCATAACTTATTTTTTTCAGTGCACCCCATTTGAAGTCTTGTAACTTGAAGTTGATAAGTCAATGTACCCTTAAGGCTAGATAGTTAGAGAGATAGATAGATTTACTTTATTTAAATGTAACAAAATGTAAATAAGTGCAGAAGTACACGGTTACATGAAGGTGCAATGTGCCGACAATGACATCTTCTTCAAATCTGCACAAAGCTTCTTCTGTGAAAGAAATGTTGCACAGTGAAATCTCCTCCCTATACAACCTGAGCTGTATGGACTGAGGCAAATAATGAAATAAAAATTCACCTTCCTTCCAGAGACGTGGAAAAATAACCTGAGTCTTACACTTGTCGGTCTCACTAAACAGTGACAAATCCATTTGATGCTGCCTAATGAAAATGTTTAAAAACCCACAGAATGTTTGATAGTGTTAAAAGAATTCAAAAGGTTTATGATGTGTTTCAGCTATTTTGGCCCACAGTCTGAACTGTTTTGCAGTTTTGAATGGGACATTGGTTTTGTTTCTGCAGTTTAACAGAAAGTGAAAATTGGCAATGAATGAAAGTGGAGCACAGACAAAAAAAGAGTGCCACCTGCAGGAATCTAAGACAGCTTGGGAAGAACAATCAGAGAAAGAGACAGTTCCTCTGTGACACAAACAAATCATACACTGTTTGAGGAATACATTTCTTAACTTTTGTCATAGTTTGTGTATTTATTGTGTTTGTGTGTGTGTGTGCTGTTATGCATATGCAGTCATGCAGTCTTATCAGAATATTCCAATCAGTATTACAAATCTAAACACAAAGGTGGTCCCATTATTTGTTGTCAAAGGTAACTGAGAACGTTTACTCTATTGACACCCCCTTAACCCCATGATTTATCTTGCACCTGGACTAAATTACCAATCCTGTTTTACTATACCACTAACAGAGAAACTTATCTTCAATGGTAAAACCCCTTCTGTTATCTGGTGGTGTACCAGTGCCGGGTGCACCGGCTGACACTGGACAAGCTGCAGCGTTATATCGTGTCACCTTAAACTGCCTTTGACAGCTGACTCTTAGCGCTGAGGTCAAGCTTTTCTTACCCCTTTTTAAAAAGTTTGTTCCCCTGTCAGCCAATGTTTGGGGGAGATCTCCCCCTTCTTTTGTATATTTATGAAGAAGCAAAATACACAACAGCTGCTCTTGTGAAACCTGCTGTGACCCTTCAAACTCCAGACATTCCTAAAAAAAAAAACTGATCCAAACATTCACCGTTTTCTTTTCTTTTTTCTTGCTTTGGCTTAAGTTGTTTTGAGCACACGCCCCGCCCACAGAACCAAATCCCCACAGCATTCCCCATTTTACAGAAGGAGCTCCAGACTTGTTTATAGGAACTGTGGCTTTTAAAAAGAAAGAAAGAAAAGAAATAAAGAGAAAACATGATGGAGCTGTTTATTATTTCGGTCGTGATTGCGAGTCTCCTCATCATACCGTTCGCGATCAAAACGTTTCGCCCCTATCTGTGGATGGACATTGTGTACTTCGGGGTCCTGCTGCGGATCCTGGCGAAGTTCGTGTCCAGGCGCAGGAGGAGGCCCCTCTTCTTCGTCCTGGACCGCTTCTTGGAGCAGTGCGCCGCGCGTCCGGACAAGACGTTCGTCGTGTTCGACGGCGAGAGCCACTCGTTCGCGCGCGCGGACGCGCGGAGCAACAAGGTGGCCAACGCGCTGCGGACGCGCCCCGGGTTCGAGGCCGGCGACACCGTCGCCCTGTTCATGGGGAACGAACCCGCCTTCTTGTTCACCTGGCTGGCGCTGGCCAAGCTGGGCTCCCCCTCGGCTCTGCTCAACCACAACATCCGCGGCAAGTCTCTGCTGCACTGCTTCAGCTGCTGCAGGGCCAGGGTGTTGATAGCAGCCGCAGGTATAGAAGTATATAAGAATATGAAATCAAACGTTCATTATTGACCGCACCACCAGCCACTGTGTCTACATGCGTGTGTGTTGACATCGGAATGAATGTCAACAACGGTCCTGCAAAGTGTCGCTGCCTCTGTCCTCGTCGTAAATCACTGGTTTGGTCTATAAACTACGGAAGAGCATTAGGGCCAGTCGTAAAAGAAGGAGAAAAAAAATGAGTTGGAAAAATTGTTTCATTTTTTTAACATTTCGAGAATAAAGCCAAAATGTCGAATATAAAGTTGAAATGTCGAGAATAAAGTTGAAAATTGTTTCCAGGAAGCACTTTTCAGCAGCACCAAAGATCCCGGATGTTGATGTTTTGCTAGCCAGTTTGCTAAGCTAACGCTAGCTGCTAACCAAGGGCTGAATCTGGAAGAAACGACGCGGGACAACGGGTGTTTGTACATGTACGCCAACATGTGTCCCGACACGATAACGCACAATTGCAAACAACCGTTAATGGATTTCGAGAGGCGTGCCGTTAGCGAAGCTAGCGTAGCTTTGCTAACTGGTACCACAACACGGTCGTTTAGGGCTATTTCGACTTTATTCTCGACATTTCAACTTTATTCTCGAAATGTTAAATAAAAACAACAACTTCCCCTTCATTTAAAAATAAATAAAATCTTCCCCCTCATTTCCCCCCCTTATGCCTGGCCCTAATGCTCATCTGTAATAAAATGTCAGAAAATATGGATTTGTCAGCTAGATTTCTGTTGTGTATCTGTTAACGTTTTTGTTTGTGTCCCACATTTCCCCATTGAGGGACAAATTAAATAATATCTCATCTTCAACATGTTTTCATGTGCAGAAATTCACTGTGTAGTACTTTTCAGGGGTCCCGTTGGATGAAAGCAGTACCTTTATTTGTTCAGTGCACATTGTCTTCATCTCCTTAACTTATCCCCATATAGGTCACCAATCATCCTCCAAATTCCCACATAAGGTGATTGCACACTAACAACCCAGAGTGAAACTTGGGTTTGCAAGATTTAGATTGGCTTCCACATGGCTCGGATCCTATTTGGACTTTGGCTTTGAGTCTGTGGAGATTCTCATTCGTCCAGGTCATAGTTGTCCACGAGGGTGTTGAATCCGGAGCAACTCGACTTGGTGGTAGTTTCTTCAAGACGTTTCACCTCTCATCCAGCTGATCAACCGTAGAAGGCCTCATGGATGACAGCTGAAACGTCCTAAAGAAACTAGAACCGAGTCCAGTCCAATACTGAGCCGATAGGCAAGTCTGCATGATTCTGCTGTCGGTCCCTCCTTAGAGCTAAAGGACGCAGTGGAGGATGTGCTCCCCTCGCTGATACAGCAGGGCGTCACTGTGCTCCTGATGACCAAACACTGTGACGCACCTGGAATCGAGAGCTTCTCCGATAAAGTGGACGAGGCGTCCGACGCGCGGCTCCCTCGATCCCTCAGGTCGCACGTCACCTTCAAAAGTCCTGCAGTTTATATCTACACCTCTGGAACCACAGGTACTGGAGCGGCTGCGTATATCTGCTCGTTTCTCACTTTCGACTCATCACAAACCTCCCTCAGTTTTTATCTTGTGCTCGTTGCATCCTGTTGTTTTTCAGGTCTCCCCAAGGCAGCCGTGGTTAATCAGAACCGCCTCCTCACGGCTCTGGCTATTTTATCCTCGAACGGCGTGACACCCAGTGACGTCATCTACCTCAACCTGCCTCTGTACCACACAGCTGGATTTTTAATCGGTTTCATTGGCTCGATCGAAACAGGTGAGTTGAGACGACTGAGTTGTGGTGAAGAGACAGTTGCAACCTCAGGTGTGCTTGAGATTCCTTGCAGATGGACGAACTCTTTCCCGAAATAAAGAGTTGTCAGGTTGTTTACATTTCAGGCTTTGTGTAAATAACAGATCACGCATGTTTTATTTAAACCTTCATTTGTGTCATCATTTGGATCACCCAATTGGCTATGTACAACGGTTCCTGTCACTGCTGATGCCAGAGTGTTTAACCTCAGTAGGGATAAGACAGCTGTGCTGCAAGGTACTAAATACCAAATGATTAAGCTAAGACTCCAGAGTTACTGTATTTCTGTCCAAACTGTTGTAGGCCATATCTTAGAGATGACAAACAAATAAAAGCAGCCACTAAGGGTTTTTAAGAGGTTGTGAGTGCCAACAGTGTGAAATCTAAGCTGAAATGTGTCATTTACGACAGACCCAGGTTCAGCTTGTTATAAATTGCGTCTCCGTAAAGTGCCGTTTTTACACAAACAGATTGCTTTGCTGTCTGGTTTGAGAAAATCCTCCTACTCCTCAGGCTAAACGAACCATTTATAAATTGGATTAGCTGAAAAATCCTTTGTCACACAGTTGAAAACAAAGCGTTTTTCTTATCTCATGAAAAAGTGATGAGGACAGCGATGATAAAGCAGGATGAATAATCAGCTTTGAATAATTTTTTTCTAATTTGGTAAAAGAAACAATGATATGCGTCGTCGATTCATCTTCCAAAATTTTGTGGTAAGGATACAATCCCTCACTGGCATCCTACCAGCAATCTCAAACAATCAATTTTATTTGATGACAGAGATACAGTATCGCTTGCACCTGTTGGCAAACTACTTGTGGAGGTCAAGTAGGCGTCCCCAGTGAAGACTGTTTCGAGGCTTTCACAAGGCTCTTTAGTGCTGCAAAATGATATGGGTTAGAATTAGGGTTTGGGGTTTAGGGGCAATTTAACTCTGTTTTTTTTCTCCACACTACACATAAATGATGTCCCTGCTCCTCATTCCCTGTCCTGGAAACCTGAGAGAAAGAGTCTTTTGTCACGAAGCAGTAATCCGAACAGAGCGTGGTCAAACAAGACCAGATTACCCCCACTTTCTAAATGCTTCAAGTCCAAAATAGGCCAAAGTTCACGGTGCTAATATGTCGGGGGAAGCAGCCTTAGCTACACACACATATTATGAGATATCCAATCCAGCCCCAGAACAACCACACTCCTGTTGTGTAGTCCACTCAATCAAATGGCATTTGATTTTGATTCAGTCAATTCAAAATATAAATGGTATGTAGAAATAACTTAGAATACTGTAGAAAAGTGATTTTTCCAGAAATGTTAAAAATACACTTGAATTTTATTGGTTAATAATTAACTAACATTCCTATGCTGAAATCTAATCTTTTGTTACTGTCTTGTTTTGAAGGATCAACTATCATTCTGAAGAGGAAGTTTTCTGCCTCTCAGTTTTGGGACGACTGCAGGAAATACAGTGTGACCGTTATCCAGTACATCGGCGAGGTGATGCGTTACCTCTGCAGCACTCCAGGGGTAAAAATGTTTTTTTTTTTTTAACTGTTATCCGCTTATCATGCCATGTTGAGCTCAGTGCTGCTAAACCTAAAACTAAGCAGTATTACCATATTTTGGTACTGTTCATGCACAAATAATGTTTGTTTTGCAGATTTTCCTTTCTCTCTAGTGTAGAAATGCTGTTTCTTTATCATGTGACAGCTTCAATTCTCAACTGAAACCGTAACCTGAGGTGATCTTTTATGGTTGACAGGAGGTTAAAGGACTCCCTGTTGCTCAGGGGCAGTGGAACAAGACTACTTAAGGCCTTTAAGCAAAGCATATTTTGTATAGAATTTAACTGAACTATGATTTAAAGATGAAAAAGAAAATACATGTGATTGCGGTTTTGGTCATCAGTTGTGGTTGTGTTTGTTCCCCCGACGCCTCATATTCGGAAAATATTGGTCGAGTGTGTGGGCAGTCCTCTGTAATATCCTTTAACTATGAATTGAAGGCCATGTTTGTTAAAATCCCTAGAGATGTGTTTTAGCTCTATTAGGGGCACACATGATCTTTGGCAGGGTGCTGCCGTCACTTCACTGCTATCCAAACTACCGTGAAACTTCTTGGCTGCAAGAGGCACTGTGAACCGGGCGCAGCAAGCTCCGATGCAGACAGATCCGGTCGGAGATAACTTTACAGTCATCTCTTGTACATTCCCACATAACTGCACAGCTGGCTTACCAAAATAGAAAAAATTGCAACTATCATGTGCCCTGCTTTCAGGTCATTATCTGTTGGGCGCTTGAACGGCATGAAAACACATAAATATCAGTTGCAGATAGGATGAATATCGAATGAATGAGAAAGATTCTGTACTTGTGATGGCTGTTGAAAATGCATCTGCTGAAAATAGTGCCGTACTGTAAGCGTGTTGTCTACATGTATGGCCATTCAGAGTATCCGGTTGCATCACATGCATGGCAGTCTCAGTTTACTGCGCGACCCTACACCAGGCAGAGGAGGAGGTGGTTTGTCTGTATCTGGTCACCTCTAGGAATAGATGCTGGCCTTTCCTAAGGAAGACCATATTGAGTAACTTGGCAACCAAATCCCCCTGTACTAGTATTTGACTCTATGGTCACATTCATAACAGTAAATGGTGTTTATTATTCAGCATTTGTACGTTTTTTTGGAGAGATGAGTTTTTTTGAAGTCATTCAGAAGTCTGTGAACTAGTTTGTGATGTCAAATTATTACATATAGATGGGGGTTTGACATATCAGAAAGGTGTCTAATCCTAATTAAGGGTCTAATTAGGTGACTCATGTCTGTTTATTACAAAGCATATGAGTTCACGTGAGTGTGATTAAAACTAGTAGACTGCAATAATGTAATACTTACCCAGTGCTTGGTATTAGAATCTTTTTTCTTTTTTTTTTTATATGCAAATGTAGAGAGAAAATGACAAGGACCATAAAGTAAGACTGGCCATTGGTAATGGAATCAGAGCCGACATATGGAGAGAGTTTCTCAGTCGCTTTGGGAACGTCCAGGTCCAAGAGTTTTACGCCTCCACTGAGGGAAATGTGGGATTTGTCAACTATGCAGGGAGAATTGGAGCTATTGGACGTGTCAACTTTTTGCATCGGGTAAGAATGAGTAATGTCTTCCTCCCAAAAAAAATCCAAAGCATGTGTCTTTCTCTTAACGGTGTTGAATTTTCGTAGATTTATTTATTAAGTCGTGGTTCAAAATGATCTCTACTTAACTTCCAGCTTTTTTTTCTTCCTTTGCTTTCGACGGCATCTCATGGTGGACCATGGAACAGCCTCATCCATTCTCCAGTAGAGTCTAATAGAGGACAATGAAATGTGATTGAAGGCTCTAAAAAAAAAAGAAGCTTTTAAAACTACTTGAAGTTGAGAAAATTTTTCCAAGGTCTAGAATGAACCTCTGTATAGTATTTATTTGTGGTTTAAAAAAGCAGGCCAAAAGAAATGCATTGTGTTTAATGCATTCTGCATTGTTTTTGTATGTGTCATCAATACAGTTATATCATTATAATTGTGTTTAGCATCACTGATGTCTGTGCTTCCTCCTGTAGAAGTTCTTTCCCTACACTCTCATTAAATATGACACAGAGCGAGATGAACCCGTTCGAGATGCCAATGGCCTCTGCGTGGAGTCACCCAAAGGTAGAGAAACAACTGTTCGTATAAACTCGATCATTGTATCACAGACACATGATACAGATATCTATGCACCATGACATTTGATATTGCATCTGGATCACGTGGGCAGGGTCTACTCACCGACCAAATCAGGACGCCCAATGAAGGGGCGAGTCGTCTACTGATCGATAATGTCAGTAATGTCAGTGGCTCTCTCTTTAAGGTGAGACTGGACTACTGGTGTCGAGGATCACAGACATTGCCCCTTTCGTTGGCTACGCCGAGAACGAAGAACAAACCGAGAGGAAAAGACTTCGTGATGTTCTCAAGAAAGGGGATCTTTACTTCAACAGCGGGGACCTAATGAGGATCGATGAGGACAACTTCATTTACTTTCAGGATCGTGTAGGCGACACGTTCAGGTACAGAGCTCCCGTGTGCCATGATTTGATTACCACGTTGTTGGTTTACTTGCAGAATAATTGTTTTTAATTTTTACACTGCAATATCAGCTGTATTGTACTACTATTACTACTAAAAATATTTTTTTTTCCCCTAGCATTTAGCACCATTGGCAATACATATTACACAATTAAGACATTGATGTTGACCAGTGAATGCATTTAGCAGCAATAAACAATAAACTTTCCTGCATATTGCACACAAGGCTCCTTTATTAAAACTGTTGTTGCTTAACCACAAGCTTTTAGTTTGCAAAGATAGGATACTTTATGCTTATGTTTTCCCACACGGCACCAAGCTGTAACATGTACTGTGCATTTTTTAAAATTGATTTATAGTTGTGACCTGTTTGAGCCCACAGGTGGAAAGGTGAGAATGTGGCCACAACTGAGGTTTCGGACATCTTGACGATTAGCGATTGTCTTGAAGAAGCCAACGTTTATGGAGTCCAAGTGCCAGGTGATGGTCATTTACCTTCATTTTCTCTAATGGTGTTTTTAAATACAATATCATATATAGAGCGCAACACTTTTATTGGTTGGCCGAAAAAAATCACAGACATATTGGTTTAGGTTTGCCAATATGAAAACTTTTATTTTGCAGAACAAATAATGTAGAAAAGAAGTTTACATTCTATTCATTTGGTTCTATTTGTGTTTTCTTTTTATTTATAGTTATTTAGAATAAAGTTTATGGTTAACCTGTAAAATATGGAGCCGTAATTATATTTCTTTGTCATAAAGGTTTTGATAACAAAATCTTAGTTATCAACTTTTTTTTAAAACAGACATATCGGCCGATATGTCAATATCGGAAACTTTTCACTCCTTAATACTGGTATTTGGATCGGCTGTCATCATGACTTCGGATTGGCAGGTCACTGAAGAGAGACATTGATTTTGCAATGGATCAGTTAATTATAAAAAGGTGCTTTTTCTGTTCCTATTTTGTTTGGCAACGTAGGGCATGAGGGGCGGGTAGGAATGGCAGCTATCACTGTGATGGAAGGTGCCGAGTTCGATGGAAGAAAAATATATAACCACGTGGTCAGCCACCTGCCCTCATATGCCCGACCTCGGTTTATAAGGACACAGGTAATTTATATACATTTTGATATTTGAAAAACAACTACAGTTCTGTAGAATGAGAAAGGTCGTGATTCATTTTTTTTTCAGCAGGATTGCGCAACACGGGACATGGGCCAAGATAGAATCCATCAAATTTTGCAGGATTTCTTTTTTACATTTTCACCCATTAAAAAAACTGGCATATTTAGAGTACTGATTTTCTGTGAGTGTGTTCAATTGGGTGCAGCTTAATTGAATTTAGGGGGACTGTTGGCCATTCTAGTTTTCTGCTGTGTTTGCAGTAGAGCTGCAACAGTCAATCGATTCATCGATTAGTAATCGACAGCTAAAGTTAATCACCCACTATTTTGATAATCGATTCATCGGTTCAAGAAGTTTGTACGAAAGAAAAAATTCAAAATTTTCTGATTTGAGCTTCATAAATGTGAATATTTTCTGGTTTCTTTGCTCCTCTATGACAGTAAAAGAAATATCTCTGATGTGTGGAAAAACAAATCATCGTGTGGGGGTTTTGGGAAACACGATCGACATTTTTCACCATGTTATGACATCTTATAGATGAATCGAGAAAATAATCGCCAGATTAATCGATAGTGAAAATAATCGTTAGTTCCAGCCCTAGTTTGCAGCATGTGATCCGAAGCAGATGATAATATTTAACACTGTACCTGAGTATTTTGCACTTTTCCCTCCATCTAGAATGCTGTGGAGGTGACTGGGACTTTCAAGCAGATGAAGATGAAGTTAGTGGAGGAGAGTTTTGATCCGGGACGAATCGCTGACTCTCTCTATATCCTTGATGATAATGAGAAGAGTTACATGCCGCTGACAGCTCAGATCTACTGCTCCATCGTGTCAGGAAACATCAAACTATGAGCAGGTGCTAAGTTGTTCACTAGCTGTGCAGGATTGCAGACTGGTTGTATTGATACTTTTTGTAATGAACTCAGGTAACAAATCTCAAAACAGCATTTGTGTGTGCTAAACCAATATGGAAACATTAACACCTTTCTTAAAAGCAGTACGTCGGAATCATAAGACTTTATTTGTTGGGGTTCATGTCAGGGGCCAGAGTCAGCCTGCAAGGGGAGGAGGGAGTTTGATGTGTATTACATATTTACTGGCAAGTGATGATATAAATAGTATATTTACTCGTATGATGGCTACATTCCAGTATGAGGACCGCTGCTTTTACTCAATCTGGTCTAATAATGGTGTCGCTCTTGGTATGGCTGCTGCAAATACTTTGCTTTTAGGAAAGATGTTAGTAGTGCAGGGGTGGAGAACCTTTTTCCCATCAAGGGCCATTTCACGGGCGATACTAAACCCTATTAACGCGATGACTGGATCTGCTTCCCTTTGGCGAGGCGTGTCATGTCTAGTGAGAGTGCTATGCGTGACTTGCAAACATTGATTTCTCACTGATGTCTCCTCCTGAACGAGGTTTTTAAGCGTCTTAATTATTAGCTGGCTTGCCACTATACGTGCATGCATGGCATTGTCTCGGTCAGAATGTGGACAGAATGAAAGCTGCTTGTAGGATACCTCCCTGAGTTGAAGGGCCTTCAACATATCCTGTCACAGTTTGTCCTTCTAGCCAGCCAGGTTAGCCTGTTTTGAGCTGCACTGAGGCTTGGCTTGGTCGTTTGTTCATTTCTACTGGCCAGCCACCACGTTGCTTATCAGCGATTAAGCATAACATTTAGGTGTGTGTTTTGTAAATCCGTTCATCCTGACCATGACCTGACATCCAGCCAGAAGGGACCAACTCGAAGGACAAGTTAGTCCACTATTTTCTTTTATCTTACGAAAAAAGAATTATGTCATGAGAATTTTTGTTGTTTCTGAATTCCTTTTTTCTTATAATAATTCCTTTAAATCTTATAATAGCATATCATAAAATGTCAGGCTGGATCAAATTGTCTTGCAAGTGTGTATATGGCCCGGATGACAGAGGTCCCCCACATCTGATGTAGTGGTGTACAGGGCCTGATGCAACACTTATATTAATGTGACAATAACTGTAAAAGCAAATTACTTCCCTAAACATTAAAGTGATTCCTATTGTGAAAACAGAACTAGTTTCCATGTGCATGTCTATTCTAATTTTGCTCATCATAGTTATAAGTATACAAAGACAACATTTCAGTTCAATTTGGCAAGTGTGGAAAAGAAAACACAAGGTGGAGACATACTGCAAGACTCTCTGTCCCCAGGGCAGCTGGAATATTCAGTTCTACAAATACTACAATTATGACACTAGAAAAGTATTTTTAACAGTTTTTTTTTAAAGCAGAAATTAATTATACAATAGGATTTTTTTGTGTGTGCAAATACTCGGTGCCTGTAGGGAACGAAAGCACATTTAAAAAAAAATTCAGCCACTTTTTTCAGCTTCTCTTTACATCGAAGTAGAAGACATATATTTGACATAAACAAATCCCCAGAGTTTGGGTGCAGCTTGCCCATTGAAGGCACACCTCTGAAATTAGAGTGTCCCTCAATTATGCCCTACTTTTTTCAACACATGGCAATAATGATAAGTAAATGATGAAACTTCCACATGTATGCCCTTGGACATGTGATTCATGATCATTTTTTAATGTCTCATGTATTTTTTTATTTTTGTAAATATGATTTCGAAGATGCTGCATGATCATGTCCATGGTAACAGGTAACAGACTAAGTATACACTTGGCCACTATGTTCATCTGAGGGGAAAATTATCCAGATTACAGGGAACAAAAAAATGTGGGACTTTATCCACATCCATGTATCTGTAAGAATCGGTAAATCGCCTATAGTCTGTTGTTGACATGATTCATAGAACTACACTTGTAAGGGGTCCGTCAACTCATTCCTGCTTCTTTCGCCTTGCCTTTCAAGTTGAATGCAAATACATTCCATACTTGTTTTCACTAATTGTGTAAAAGTTGAACGTCTGCACCCTAGGCGAGAGTTCGATCGATGCCCCCTACCCGAGGGTGTTTAAGGTACATGACAAACACAGCCAACCCAACCCAACCCATTATTTGTCCAACACTATTTATCCAGTTGCAATGGCAGAAATTAAACTCTGGAAAACCCTGCAGGGATTTGCTCCCGTTCTTTCTCAAGATTGCAGTTTACGATTCAATTCATCCCACAGGTGCTGGTTGAGGTGAGGTCAGGGATGTGTCGGATGGTCAAGTTTTTCCACAGGAAACTGGAAAAAGCATTTCTTACATAATTGGAAGAATTCTAATTTCTAACAAAAATCATTCTATGCTGACGTACTAAGATTTTGAAACTGAGAAGGACCAAACCCCGCAGCACCAGACCAAAAGTACGCAGAAGTATCATGTATAGTGCATGTATGTTTTTTGTAATTTATTTTATTATTTACTAACACGGACGCCATAACCTTTAATGATTAAAAAAGGTGGTTCATTCAGGGGAACAAAGTCCTCAACAATTGCTGCAGTTAACAGCAGATGAGCTACTGTCAAGATCAGTCAGTTCTAATCAGTTACATACCCGTTCAATTGTCACTTTTTCATTCCGTAAACATTTATAAAATCATGTAACATATCAGACTAAGCAGTTAAGAGCACATGCCATTTGAAACCTTTGAAACATTGTCAGACTAATCTGAGTTTAGTGTGCTGTCGTTTGTGCGTGTATAAACACATAAATGCTCATTCTAATTTTGGAAATAATGTTTGACTAAATTTGACTTAAGATTTTATTGAGGAACTGAACTTTTGTTAGGCTTCATTTCCCAATTTGGTTTCTTATTCAGCAACTAGTTCAAGGTCCAAGTAAAGATGAGCAGTAAAAGCATAAAAAAGCAGGCAGCACTTTTCACTGCTGGCTGCAGTTGGATATATTGAGCTTACACTTTATAATACTGCCCATGTAAAAAACAAGGCAACAAAGTTTGTTTGTTTTGAGAAGGAATTAATTATACAATAGGACTTTTTTTTGTGTGTGTGTGCAAATACTGGTCTGCCTGCCGCGAACGGAGAAACATTTTCAAAAGAATTCAGCCACTTTTTTCAACTTCTCTTCGCATCGAAGTAGAAGGCAGCAGAAGCGGACGGCTCAAAGAAAGGTTCAGCAAACAAGAACCAGCTATTAATTTCTGTGTTTGCCTTTTGTTTCCACCCCAAGAGTTACACTGCCGCGGCAGAAAGTGGCTCAAAGTCCAACAGGCGCGCACAGCGCCGTCCGGCGCCTCCGTTGGCCGCGGAGCCCTTTTCCCTCCGGAGCAGCTTCCACGTTTCGCCCGGGAACCCTCAACATGTTTGCCTACTTCCTATTCACCCTTTTGACGTGCGTGGCAATCTGGCCGCTGCTGCTCTACGCGAGGAACCCCTACTTTCTGGCGGATCTGAGCCACGCGATCACTCTGCTGCGCGTCGGAGTGCGCACGGCCAGATTGCGGAGGCGCAGGCCGTTCCGCAGCATCGTGGACGCGTTCCTGGACCGAGTGGCCACGCAGCCGCAGAAGACGTTCCTCGTGTTCGAGGAGAGCTCGTTCACCTACAGCCAGGCCGACAGCGAGAGCACCAAGGTGGCCAGAGCCCTGCAGCAGCGCGCCCGCCTGAAGGAGGGGGACACGGTGGCCCTGCTCGTGGCCAACGAGCCGCAGTTCGTCTGGACCTGGCTGGCGCTGGCCAAGCTGGGATGCACCGCCTCGCTGCTGAACACCAACATCCGAGCCAAGTCTCTGCTGCACTGCTTCTCCTGCTGTGGAGCCGAGGTCCTGGTCGCCGGGGCTGGTGAGATGGGGACGTATATTTACATGTGTGTGTGTATATATATATATATACACACACACATGTAAATATGTATATAGGCAGATAGAGACTTCCATGTGGTTAGAAAAGGACTTTCACGTTTGCTATACCCTTTTTTTGTGTGTGTGTGCCTATAGTGGCCATTCTGATACCAGGTGACGGTGGTTTTCGTCCAGGATGGATGGCTCCAATTAACATGTTTCCACTTTGAGCTCCAATTAACATGTTTCCACTTTGAGCTCCATACAACCATTGAAGAAAAGTGTTTTGCCTGTTGGCTTTTGTCTAAATTTGCAGCAATATTTGTGAACTGTCATATTTACTTTTTTTATAATAATGTATATATATATATATATATATATATATATATATATATATATATATATACTGTACATATCATATGGAAACATTCTATTTAAATGAAGGGGATGGGAAAAAATGAGTGGACCAAAAGTTATGGATAAAAACGCACAAGTCAGAAAGTGTTGTTTTTTAAAAAACAAAACATTTTTAAGAAATGTTAAATCATGCTCATCATAAATGATATGCGAAATCGATAAATACAATTGATCTGCAATGAGCTGATATCAGGCAGATGTCTATGGAGACTCTCATCTGGCTCATAGTTTTCCTTTAGGGCGTTGAACCAACTGGAGCGACTGGAGAAGCCTCTTGGATGAGAGGTGAAACCAGTTGGCTCATGTGGATGTGGATGTGGATGAAGCTCTAGTCGAGTTCCTTGTTCTCCTCTGTTTCTGTCGCTGCATGGTCTTCCACGGAGCCTCCACTAGCTCTCTGTTTTTCTCCACCGTCTCAGACCTACGAGGGGCTGTAGAGGAGGTGCTGCCCACCTTAAGCCAGCAGGGCGTGCGCGTGTTCATCCTCGGCGAGGGGAGTGACCTGGAAGGCGCCGAGAACCTCTCTGATAAAATCCGGCAGGCCTCCGACCAGCCTCTGTCCCGTCAGCTAAGGGCCGGCATTAACGCCACCAGTCCTGCGCTGTACATCTATACCTCAGGAACCACAGGTGACCTCTTATGGCCGCGTTCGACCTATTGCATTTTGACTGAAGGGCTTTTGAGTGACAGAGTTAAGTAAATCAAACTCGCTCAATGTCAATGTTTTTCTTTCAGGGCTTCCCAAGGCTGCGGTTATCAACCACGAGAGACTATGGATGACTGCCTTTCTTCAGACGATTGCCGGCGTACGCTCAGACGATGTTATCTACATATACCTGCCGCTCTACCACAGTGCAGGCTTTCTGATGGGACTTTGTGGAGCCATAGATAAAGGTAATGCGGCAAGTTATTTGGGGTTACACTAAAAGGTACTTGACCTCAAATTTCATGCACTCTTGGTTCCTATTTTCACTGTTTGCATTTCAAAGTCCCGTACGGACTTGCTGAGCACTCAGAAAAAATGTGTTGCTGAAATCTGTCCCTCTTGTTTTTTCCAGGCATCACGGTCGTTCTGAGACGTAAATTCTCTGCCTCTCAGTTCTGGAATGACTGTAGAAAGTACAACGTGACTGTCATTCAGTACATTGGAGAAATTATGCGCTACCTCTGCAACACACCAAAGGTGACCTTCAGTATATCATCACACGTGGTCATAGTTAGTATTGTGTAACTGACAGTAGGATTGCAGCTCAAATACTCGCCCTCACTCTCCTCTCCGCCAGAGAGACAATGACCGAGAACATAAAGTCCGATTGGCGATCGGGAACGGGCTGAGGGCCGACACCTGGGCGGACTTCCTGCAGCGATTTGGGGACATAAGTGTGATTGAATGCTACGGAGCGACAGAGGGAAATGCGGGCGTCATCAACTACTGTGGGAAAATTGGAGCTGTAGGCAAAGATAACTTTCTCCATAGGGTAAGAAAGGGGAACTTTTTTTTTGTATTATTCTTGCGGAATTACAGTATTTACGATGAACGAGCAAATTGTGAGATTTGTTCAAATATTCATTTTGACCGTCAGCATGATTGGTCAATAAGCCTTAAACTATTTTCCAGATGTCATGTCGGTATAAACTCATAAGGTACGATACAGAGAAAGAGGAGCCAGTCAGAGACTCCAGAGGATTTTGTATCGAAGTCCCCCAAGGTAGGCAAACCTCTCCACAAATGTGACCCTCTCGTTACCCTTTAGCTCTCCCCGTATGCATATCCCGAACTTGACGTTCTTCACCCGCAGGGGAGACCGGTTTATTCGTGGCAAAGATTGGAGAAAGAACACCTTTCTACGGCTATGCTAAAAACCGGCAGCAGACGGAGAAGAAGAAGCTGAGGGACGTGTTTGAGAAGGGAGATGTCTACTTTAACAGTGGCGACCTTCTGAAGAGCGACAATGAAGGATTTCTGTTCTTTCAGGACCGCATCGGAGACACTTTCAGGTGTGTTGACGAAACAAACTGAGCAAATCATTTTGCACCGTACCTGCATGTTTTTTTTTAATCTCGGGGTACATTTGGTTTTTAAAGTTAATTCGTTTTTTAAAATAAGACAAATTCAATGACTGGAAACTGAATTGAAGATGTAGAACAAAACATTATGTTAAGAAAAGGCAATTCAGTGTAATTTCAGGAACTGCTTATACCCTGGTTTTTCTGCTATGCATGCTTTTAATATTTGATTCTCTTGTCAGCTCTATAGTTGTTAAAATCAAAAATAGAAGAATCTTCATTTAATAATTATTTAATGGTCTATGTAATGGTCTTCCCTGACTATGCTTGCATCTAAATTAGGTTGCAGTCCTAAATTAAAACATTAACATCAAACAAGTTACATATCTACTGTTGTACTGTCATCTCATACAGGTGGAAAGGAGAAAATGTGGCAACCTCAGAGGTGGCAGATAATTTGCTCGTGGTGGACTGTATTGAGGAGGCTAATGTCTACGGTGTGAAGGTGCCAGGTAATAAATCCATCACTTGGAATGATTATAAGATTTATAAATCATTAGATAATGGATCTTACTGTGATTAATGTCTGTAAAAGTGTGACTGCCATGTCTGTTTGGGTCAGGGATTTTTCTAAAAGCGTGATTTGACCTCTGTATGACCTTTGATATGTTTTATTGAAATCATGAACCATGTATCCTGCAAATAACAAACAAACAAACAGAAGAATTTGAAACAGGAAAGCTCTTATTTGAAGTTGTTGCTCATTTACTCTGTCACAGTGTTAAATGTAGAGCTGTTTATACATCGTTCTGCAATGTCCCCTTTTTACCTTGACCTTGACTGATTAGGACACGAGGGAAGAACTGGAATGGCTGCACTAAAGCTGAAGGAAAACATGGACTTTGACGCCAAAGCCACATATCAGCACGTCAAAAACTACCTCCCCAGCTACGCAAGACCCCGCTTCATTCGTATACAGGTAAAACAAAGTCCCGCTGGATTTACTTAAGATTATAACAAGAGAATTCAGGAATTAGTCATCTTTTTTTTAAAATTAATTTTTCCTCTGTTCAGGATGCACTGGCAGTGACTGGGACATTTAAGCAATTGAAGGGGAAGCTGGCTGAGGAGGGCTTCAACCCAGCTGTCATCACAGATGCTTTGTTCTTCCTGGAGGACAATGAAGGCTACGTGCCCATGACGCCGGAGATCTATACCTCCATCACAGAGGGAAGAAACAGGCTCTGAATGAACGATAAATGGACTGTATTCATAAAGC
The DNA here is from genome assembly GCF_022379125.1 of Scophthalmus maximus. NCBI lineage: Eukaryota > Metazoa > Chordata > Actinopteri > Pleuronectiformes > Scophthalmidae > Scophthalmus > Scophthalmus maximus. Next base: position 7,834,789 of record NC_061518.1, read on the forward strand.
GCTTTTGTAGTCTAATTGACCGCGCAAAGAGCTTTACGCTACACGTCACATACACCCATCCATACAGCGCTTCTATGCGCAGCGCTTTTCCGATCATACTCTATTCATACACTGTCTGTACAGCCGTCAGTCGCCAAATGAGTGCAGTGTTTGTAATTGGATGATAATTGCCTACCTCAAAGGTTGTAGTTGATTTTTAGGGTTTTACCTCATACAAGATGCCAAATAATGATGATAAATGACCCGCACGTTGCCTGTTTATGAGTGTGTGAATGACTGCGTCTTCTGCAACGAATATTGTGAAATGTGAAGATTGAAATCTTGAAATATTTCAAGAGACGTAATGTTTGAAATACATTTTAATAAAGATTTCAAAAAAAAACAACATGATTGTAAATGAGCGATCCCATATAACTGACATAGTTAGGTGGTGATCTACCGTTTGCTCAGAGGCGACTGTGCAATACAACAGTAAATTGCTTAATTATCAATAGCTGAATTACTGCGTAAATGAGCTAGTGTGCTCTGTTTTGGGGATCATTGCAGGAGCTTGGGTGCAGAGGCACTTTCCAGTGGATTAGGAGAGGGGGGTGTGTTGGCTATGGGAGAAGACGACATACAGTTCATCCTCCTGTAGCTCGATGACAAGTGTTTTTGAGCTGCCTGTGAAACCTTCACGGGGCAGCACAGCTGGTGCCGACCACACTGCACCCACTGGTTGCAGAAACTGGGCACGCTGTAGAACTTTGTCAGCTTTTTCAGGACCTGCGTGCCCAGGAGATTCGAAGGCATCTCTGTGATCTTGTACATAGCACTGGATCCTGTTGTGGCTGTCGATGCCGTGGGCAGGACCTCCGCAGCATCTTTAAGACTGGGCCTCGTGTCAAAGTCATAGCCGGACACCGGCCCGGTGCAAGTGTACGGCAGCGGCTCGCTGTTGCAGCTAAGAGAGCGCATTGTTCGCCTGGGTCGAATCCAAGCCTTGTCAATCCACAGCTCCACTTGAGCTTTGTCCTGCCCGGACGCGGCATCCTCCTTCTCATCAGACCTGGTGTCTGAGTCGGGGTCTTGATCTGCTCCCGCTCCTATCACCTCGTCTTCCCCTGAGATTGGTTGGTCTGCATTATTCCGATCCCGTGTCTCGGCCAGAAGAGTGGAAGCCATTTTAGAGATGGTGCCCCAGTCCTTGAGGATGTCATCTGCAGTAGTGAACTGTGAAGTCACTGTGAATCGGATGATGCGTTTGGTGTGGATGTCCGCAGGGATGAGGTACATGGTGCCTGACCTGGTCAGTCTCCTCAAAAGCTCCTGGGTCAAAGCATTTCCTCCCTAGAATAAGAAAATGGCATAAAATATTCATACATATTTCAGGGCCACACAAATTCAACGCTTCCAATCAAAACTATTAAGCATTTTTAGTGGCATAGAGGTTACGTTTATTGGAAGTTATTCACCTTTGAACAAGGTGTGACTGGGTAGTTTGTAATGATTAGCAAGTGAAAGACATAGATAAAACACTGATATAGTTTACTGCTGAGGTATTTCAGAATTGTGTTAAGTACTTTCAGACAGAAGACCACAAGACCAAGGTGCCTCTCAGCTGGAACCTCGAAATGTGGGTCACTCCTTATGTGAGACTCTAAGAGCTTTGCCATCTCAATCCCCTAAAAACAACAGAAGGAAAAAAACACATTTAAATTCTGAAAGGAGACCTGTAAGTTTTCACATTAACACAGTTCTCTACAGTAAACACATTATTTGCTTATTCCCTATATTGATAATAGTGGATTTTTGCCCCAAAATATTTTATAATGAAGAGAGCGGAAGGACACGTACATGTGTGATGTGAGCCTGGAGGTTTTTCAGTCCAAAGGTCCGCATGACAAACCAGAGTTTGAGAGAACGGAAGCGTCGGCTGAGGGGAATTTGCCAATGCTGGACGACGGAAAACATGACGTTATTGCTTAGTAATTATTGGTTGAAATTATCCACCATGATAGTTTCATATTTGATTGGTGAGGCGGTGAGGCGTATACCATAAAGTCAGTGGCTGCATGTGAGTTTTCATGTCTGAGATAAACTGGATCCACAGTGAAGGTCTGCTGAAGCTTGTATTTATCCTTTACCCTGAGAAGAAAAAAGGTAAAATCATATTACCAACCGACAATAATGTTAACTTCAATGGGCCATTTTGACCTGTCACAAGGGGGTAAGGCCCAGGTGTTCCTGTTCTCACTCACCAGAAAGCTGTGCAGTCAAAATGGACCATCATCCACTTGGAAGGGTTGAACACAAAAGAGTGAGCAAATTCAATCCCCTCCAGTGACCAGCGGAGCTCGGGACAGAAGTAGGCTGAGCCAGCGTAAGCTGCATCAACGTGGAGCCACAGTCCCTCCTCTGTGCCTGAATTTTGAAAAAAATAATGAGTTTCAATACGTACGTGTCGTGCGTACAATGCATGTCAGTGGAACTACACAATTCTTCATTTGGATAGAAACAAACTAAATTCGGAGACATACACACTGGTCCCAGTTCAGATAGCTTGTCAAAGGCGCACACTCCTGTCGTTCCCAAAGTTGCACAGAGCTTAACAGGAGAGAAACACAATCACACGGGCTTAATTATTATTTTTCAGAAATAATAATGTACATAATCAAATTTAGATATTACCATTTTCCTTTCTGTACTCTTTTTTTATGGCTATTGCAGTGGTTTTACCTTCTAGGCAGCATATTGTCAATTCACTATTATGGTAAACATTTATCTCTCGGCAGTGGTGGAAGTGCTCAGATGTCAGTATTCCTCCAGATGATGAGCAACAAGTACGTAAACATCAGAGATAAAAGTAATTTAGTATATTGCCTGGTTGTTAATACTTTAGTAACCTTGTGTAAACAGTGCTAATGAAGTCAAGTCAAGTCATCTGAGTTTCAGAACTGTGATATTTAGGAAATCACTCTATAATCATGCAGTGTATGTGTCCAAAACTAGTTTTCGACATCTTGTACAATGTGTAATGTAAAAAAAAAGATATATTCTTATACTTTCCACCTCCAATACCCAACCATCCTTCAGTGTCCAATACGTACCATGAAGGGAACCAGTCCCATCCTCCGGTCTTCTTGTATGGCTAGTTTCAAAGTGTCTCCTCTCAGGGACAACTGCTCATCAGTGGGCAGAAACCGGATCTTCACCAGAGAGATCAGACCCGCCTTCTCGACTGAGGAATGAGCCTACAAAAGCAGACGTTGCGTCAAAACCATCGTCAATGTCATCAGACTGAGACGAGGTTATTGTAGAGGAGGCGGTAACACTGACCTGATCTGAAGCGTAGGCCACCAGTCTTGTGTTCAGGGCCGAGTCGTCCACGTCCTGGTCGAGCTCGGCACGCAGCTGCAAAATCTTGTCTTTCCTGGCAGCCAGCAGAGCGACCAGCGTACTCTCACTGACTGTGCTCTTAACGGGAGAGATGAAGAGGAGGATTAATAAGCTCCCGGGTACCACAGCGACTGCTGTATAAAGGGTTTTGGGTTTTTTGCAAACAGATTGAGGCTGTCATGAACCTGCAGTATGCCTCCACCTCTGCTGTCAGGATGGTGATGCAAGAAAAACGAGGGCAGCCCCAGCGCTTTACACAACCAGTCCATCACATTCATTTCCAACTCTGTACACGCTGGGCTAGAGGCCTGTGCAAAACCAACACGGACAATATCATTTTTTATGTATGCTGTTTTTAGGTAGAGAAGTGTGTGGGGTTGGGGGATGTGGATTGTCCCCTTACCCAGGTGAATCCGACACAGTTGATGGCGTCGGCCAGCATGTCCCCGAGCATAGAGGGCCATGAGGTCAGACTGGGGTAGTAGGCGTGCATGTGAGGGCTCTGCCAGTGGACCACCTGGGGAAAAAGATGAGAAAATACTCGCTTAGTTCCTTTCCACAGTTTAAAATGGCTGATAAGATGAAAGGTGACAGCGGAAAACTTACCCCCGGCATAATGACTTTCTCGATGTCGTTGAAGATGCTGGCCCAGTCCTCGGGTTCTGAAGGCGCAGTGTCGGGGAGAAGCTCCCTCATGTATCCCGGTTTCACATCTGGAATCACCCTTCTCTCTCGGATGGAGCCCAGGTACTGTGTGATGTAGTCCACCAGCTCCTTGCCTGATCGGGGGGAAAGACACTGTAACGGCTAACATGATCTTCTTACTGTAAAGTTTTATCCATGTTCCGTTTTACTTGTTGTATAATTTGCAGCCAAAGACAGCAGTAACACAGACACACAGAGTCAGCGTAGTAAAATGGAACTCATGATTACCTCTACGATTGTATTCCTCAGCCTGCATTTTTTTCTTCTTCAAAGATGAGAGCTCTTTGCATTAATTCGTTGGCCGCAATGACGCTGTGTGTATTCAGCTGCAGAGATCACAGACCTATATAGACCCTGTGGTGAAGAACACGCCCTGGAATGGTGACGCATGTGTACCACCAAAGAGGGACCCGCACCTCTTCTTCCCCATCATTAGAATTGTTATTCACATCACACATTTGCAGTAAATATTTACTCTTCTTTGGTGGTTGTGCTTTATTAATTCATATGTCAGTGATATCATACTGTATTTACTATAACAGGACAATATATCAATTGTGCAATAGATTGCACATCAGTTCCCCTGCACACAAAACCAATACTTTGATGGGTTTGAAAATAACTTAAAGGACACCTGGTAAGTATTTTAGATCATATATCAGATTATAAACATAAAGATTATTGCTTCTTATGAACCTGATATGTGTTTTTCACATAACAAGTGGCCGAGTGTTGAGTTTTTGAAATTTAAAACATATTTACAAACATATACATATTATCTAAACTTGAATTTAAGATATACCGCCTTTCCTCCCCATAATATTTAACAATAACCATGATCCTTTTTGTTATGTTTTGCAAAATGAATTGCTTATTTTATTCGACTGTTAAAGGCTTGTTGTAGCTGGCTGAGATGGAGGGTTTGACTCTTATTTAGTAAAGTACAGTACATTGTTCACGCTGCTGCTGAAGGGTGGTGAGTTGATTAGTGATGGTAGGCATGATGACGATGTTCTACTTCACAAACCTTTATAAATTTTTGGGACTTTTTCCATAATCTTTGTCATTTATGTGACCTCTCTGGGCCTCAAACTGTTTTTTAAAGGGCAGAGTTAAAGATGAAATCACTCTTTAGTGCAAGTAACAACAGTCACACATTTTGGGAAATACACCAATGCTTCTTGCCTGAACATATTACAGGAGATGACCGTTAGAGCAAATCAGTATTCGTATTTAATGGGAAAAAAATACAAAGGTAAAGTATTATGGCCATTACAAGAGAAGTGAACAACGAACGGACACAGTAAAAAGGTAATAGGATGATGAGGGCAAACACATCTATGTGACAGCTTATCTCGGCCTTTTAAGCCCTGACAATGGCTTGAGCAGCACCTGGACTGGTCACACACTGTGCCCTTTACTGTGCATTGTGCTCGACATGTGCTAGATCTCATCTGGTTCTCCGGGGGAGGCCAATGGTTGGGCAGAGAGAAATCCGACCATAATTGAAACACTCTGAGCACACATCAATGTTATACCAGAGAGACGATGATGAAAGGCAATCAAGTCACTCCATTGATTCAGTCAGTCAAACTAATAAAGCACCACAGGAAGTTTATCCAAGCCAATTGAATACAATATTCAATTCATATTAAAACTGCAGATTATAATAAACTCATCTGTTATTTTCAGGCAGTTTAAAGAGAAGAAATACAGGTTTGCCCACTGGTTTGCAATACATCAATACATTTTGGGAGAAAAAACAACAACATTTCCCACATTCATTCACCACATTTATGACACCATGATCCTTTATTCAGTCCAAAACTTAAGCCCACTTTTGCTGTTAAACAATCACATTCTAAAGCATGAACACTATGTGTGTTTTCTACCAAAACACTATTTGAATATTGATTCTTGCAAGTCCTCCGAAACACAGTTGAGCTTTAACCCACAAGCTATTTAAATGCGAGCAATCACTGCTACACAGACTTTGGCAAGAAGCCCAGTGAGTAATGGTAAGTGTGTGTATAGTGTAATACACACAAGTGAGTGTTATTTGACACAGAGAGGAGCACACTGTGACTATTGTGCTCCTTCTGTACATTTACGTCTGGGAGTCTTGATGAAAGCAGGTTTGACTACAATTTTGCAATTGAGCCAAGGCGCTGCATTGTGACATCAAAGTCAAAGTGCTTCGTGATAGATCCTGTTCTGTTGTTTTTACTCAAATAAGTAGAAAATATTAACGTTCAAGCCAAAGGTCAGAAACAAAGAGGATTTGACCACTTAGTTTGACATGAATGGGAGCAAAAAAGACACACTAATGACGAGACCGTCTATAAATCAAGTTGAAAAGGAGGAAACATGAACTATTCGTGAAATGTTGCTCATGGTGAAAGTGTTAGAATTTTTAGGTTTCAGGAGGTTTGCAGAAGTTGAGGAAGCCAATGAGGAGTTTCTGTGGGACACGTTTATTTTGAGATGTGGTTCACAGCACAAAAAGAAGACAAATCAAAGTGCATATGGGTGGACAGTTCTTTACGACCGGTTACTAGACATATATCTGACAGAACAGCACTTATGCGCATTGCCATCACTGTGGTACCCTTGAGCAAGGCCCAGAATATCTTATCTTCTCTAGTTTAGGATAAAACATAATGTCTTTAATCCACTGAGAATACGAAGGGTAGAGGGTCTTCTTCCATCTGAAGAGAATGAGTTGCCTGGCCAACAAAGTGCAAAAGTCAGCATGTTACACTTATTATTACTTAATAATGCATATCCTCTGATATTACACCAAACGGCAGTGAGAGGGAATGGATCAATTGGCTCCTTTAGTATTTCAGAAAGAGTATTGAAAATTGATTGCAAGAAATGATGTAGTCTTGGACATGTCCAAAACATATGCAATAGGTTTGCAGGGCCTAGTTTACATCTGTCGGGTGTGGGGTCGAACTCTGTTCCAAACAATGTGCTTTTAAAAGTGGATACTGTTAAAACCCAGCATAACACAAATTCTCAAAATGTAAATACTTTCTCAAATTTGATCAAAAAGTTTCATTGCAGATTAGCGAAATAACCTCTGCAGCTAGGCCTCAATCTCGGAGTCCAATCGGCTGCCATCTGACGGCTACACACACAACAAGAAAAATCTGTTCATAGAGATTAGATAGGCTTAAAACTATATATTTGCACAGGTGTGGCGATGGATATATTGAAAGGGAGTGAGAGACCTGAGACCTGCACGTGTACTGGGCCCAGATTTTTGGGGTATCAAACGTATCAGAAATTACAAGATCATCAGCAGGAGGACATAACAATTTCAACACTGCACATTGTATAAATGCATCTGTCTGTTTTTAAGCATACAGGAAATATGTGGTTCAGGAAGAGTGGGGGTTTGGAGGATTATTTTGTATGGGTGGGTAATACATCCATCCATGGCGGGACGACCCCTTTGTCAGTGGAGGATATAATGAGCCCCAGAAGGTCGCAGTACTGCAACATGAAGGATGCTCAGCTCAGCTGCAGCCACAGCTCACAGAAGAAGAAGAGAAGGGGGCGGGGTGACGACAAACCAGGAAGCAGCTGTCAAAAAAAAGAAAGTAGCTTTGAGTGTAAGAAACGGATCAGTAAGAGAGGTAATTTCTTTTTTACTAAGTTGACATTATCTCATCGAGCAGTTGGCCAGTGCATGTACATGGATCCGTGTTGTTTCTAGAGGATGTATCTAACGGTGAATGTGACTGTAAGCGTGGCTACCTGGCGTTTAACTGCGTGAGGCTCAGAGCCTAGCCTAGCATGCTAACTAACATAGCTAGCTAGGCTACAAAGCTAAAATTAACATGTAATCATCTGACCGGTGTTCAAGTCAACGTTTGTACCGTGACATGGCTGCGGAGTCACCAGCTCGCTGCCATCCGTCCACGACGAGCGTCAGTCGGAACAGTGTTTTACTTGTTTGTGGTCGTGATTTTGTGCTGCGCTAGCTAACTTCAACCACGAGCTAACAGCTAATGTTGGCTAATGCGCTTAACAGTGAGTGTTGCTTCCTGGTTCCATGTGTCATTATTGACATGTCGTGTTTTTAGCTCAACACGCTTTTAAATGCTGCGTGACAGGAAACGTTCGGTAACATCTGATTACACTGGAAACAATAACTGATGATAATGTTGTCCACCAGTAAATGCGACCGGCGATAGGATCATTTGGCGTTTGTTTACCTCATGATGCTGTCAACAGACACATTGTTTCCAGAGATGTCCAGGGCTCGTTTGCATCACTGACTGGTTGCCTGCTTGTGACTGAACCCACCCGCCAAGATGCCTGCTGTGTCGACCGGGGTCAAGGAGCTGTATCTGTCCTCGTCTCTGGGAGACCTGAACAAGAAGGCTGAGATCAGGCCAGACAAGACGAGCACCAGGAGGTAACCAGCAGGGTTTCATGTTGACTGCTATCAGCATAACTCATTATCAGCTGAGCTGATTGTTTAGTCTTCAAAACATCAGAAGTTATGGGAACAACAATTCACACCCAAATGATTCCAGTTAACTGTGATACATGCCAAAGAAAAGCATTGAATCGTGTGAAGCTGGAATCCGAAAAGGTTTTGAATTCGCTGTATATTTGTCTGTCGATCGCTAAATAGTTTCAGCTCTTAGTAGGTTTTATATTATCAAAACCCGGCATGACTTATTTGACATCAGTGATATAAGGAATCATAAAAACCTTCTAAACCCACTTATAATACAGGGGAAGTGTGGATTTGTCGCTAAGTGAGGGGAAAGAGATGTGGAACAACGGTCCCCAGTCAAACCCGAGAAGCATCACATGGTTATTTCTTTTTTCTTTATTTGTTGGGTTGCAGCTATGTTCAGAGCGCCTGCAAAATCTTCAAGGCGGCAGAGGAGTTCCGTCTGGACAGAGATGAGGAGAAAGCTTACGTGCTCTACATGAAGTATTTAACAGTGTATGAAATAATCAAGAAAAGACCAGACTTCAAGGAGCAACCGGTAAAGTCAATAATTGCAAAATCTTTGTGGAGTATTTTTATTGGTATACTAAAACTCTTTTCTATTCCAATAAACACAGGACTATTTCATGACCATCCTCGGGCCAAACAGCTTCAAGAAAGCCATCGTAGAAGCGGAGAAGCTTTCTGATAGCCTTAAACTCAGGTTAGAGGCTTTGGTTTGTTTTACGATTCTACACACCTCATTATTATATATATATATATATATATATATATATATATATATATATATTATCTATGTATGTATGTGTAGTTGAAAGGTAGACATGACAACATCAGCACTTTTATTCCTGTTTTACTCAACTTTCTAAACAGGTATGAGGAGGTTGAGGTTCGTAAAAAACTTGAGGAGAAGGACAGACAAGAGGAAAAGAAAAGACGGGAGGAAATAACAGAAAAAGATGGCGGTCGAGTCTCTCCAAAAGTATCATCAACAACCAACATGAAGGACAGCAAAAAGGTAGAAACGTCAAGTAACAAATAGACTGTAAAAATTTCTGCATGGTAAAACAAAAACTCTCAAATGTGTTGGACACCTAATTTCAATAAGAGACATTTTAGTTTATGTACATGTACAAATAATGTGGGTGGTCGAATTGAACTTAAGCCGATTAAAGTTGGCTATCATGCTTTTTAAATTGAGGCATAGTTAAAACACCAAGCCCTTTTTAATAGAATACATTTGAAGTTTTGCAAGTGGCTGTTCAGGCTGTAGTTTCAGTTTAAGTCTATAGTAAAACATTTACCTCATATTTATGTGCATTTTGGAATAAAAAGCCCTAAAATGTATCAGACGTTATAATATACATTGTAATATCAACGTTCATGGTTGGCTTTTGTTTGAATTTAGTCCATAGCTCACATTCTACCAGTCACAACAGGAACATTAACTAGATTAATCATCAAATATGAGTATGAAAGGGTATGTTGTAAGTAATGGTAATCCTTAATGCATTTGAAGTTATTCATGTAAGGGGATATTATGCCAAATGGAATGAGGTCTAATCAATATTGTTAAAATATTTACAAGATGATGTTTCAGCGTCTATGTCTCGTGTCTGTATGCAGGTAAAAGGAGAGCAGAATGAACTGAAGACTGCAACCACAAAGGGTAAGCGGTATAACTAAAAACCTGTGTAGTTCATTCTGAGATTTGCCGTTTGGTTATTCTTAAAGTCTTTTTTTTTTTTTTTTACAGTTTTTTGTCTTGTGTTGACTTTACATCTTTATCCGATAGCTGCGTCACCAGCTGGTGGTATCACAGCTGAGAAACTTTTCCACATGATGAAGGACCAGACGATTACAATAATAGTCATGGACGCCCGCAGCCACCGGAGCTTTGAGGAGTCCCACATTCAGGTGCCAGCCCAGACCTGCATCAGCGTGCCCGAGGAGGCCATCAGCCCAGGGTGAGAACGGGGTCTGGAGAATAGGCGGACACTGCATGTGTAATTTATAAACTGATTTTTGGATGTAGTTTTTCCTTCACTCTGTTTGTGTCATTCACTATCAAACAATGAAAGAAAGTGAAACTGAACTTCTGAACTGGATTGTCATGACTTTTTCAGAATCACTGTGAATCAGATCGAGATAAAGTTACCGGAGGTGTCCAAAGAGCAATGGAAGCGGCGGGGAGTTGTGGATTATATAGTCCTGCTGGATTGGTTCAGCTCTGTCACTGACCTTGCACTGGGCACCACCTTGCAGAGCCTCAAAGATGCAGTCTTTAAGGTAACCTAGTGTGTGTGTGTGGGTTGTTGTTTGTGTGCTCATTTCAAGTGAATTTTATTCCTTTGAGTTACAACAATGTGTTTTGCACACTCCACAGTGGGACAGCATCACTATCCTGCGTAGTGAGCCGCTGGTGCTGGAGGGGGGCTACGAGAACTGGCTGCTGTTTTACCCCATGTACACAACCAACGCCAAAGTTCGGCCTCCTAGACAGAATATCATCAGCACCCTCCCCCAGTGTGAGTATCACTACCACCTGCACAGCACACGTTACAGCTTCTCCAACATGTATTTATTAGGCCCTGGTCAGTAGTCGTTCTAATGCAGCCTAATCTAAACATTCTATAAATTTATTTAAGTTTTTGTGTCATATGTTTCTGGACTTCATGTCCCATACTATGCTTGTGTTTTGAAACTGATCTCCTTTTCTCCTGCCAGCAATTCAAAAACCATCAGCTGATATTTGATACTTTTTTTATATTTTCTTTGATTTATTGGACAGTGAACTTCAGCTACCCGTCCCTAATCGAACCAAGGCCTCCGACCCCGACTCAACAAGAGCCAGAAGTCACGCCCAAGCCTCAGGAAACCTTGGATCCCGTGCTGGCGAACGGGGTAACACCAGCGGACCCCCCCACATCTGAAACTTCCATGGTTACTGACAGTTTGCAAGAAGACACTGTCGATCTCCCCGTCAAAGTGTCCACAAGTTCTGCTCTGGACCTTAGTAAGAAGGGCTCTGCAGCAGCCCCATCCAGCCAGTCACCTGCAACAGCCAAGGCCTTTCCACAGGTATGGTTTCAACCTTGGTATCTATAAAACAAAGGACTCCAAGTGAGTCTCAACTTTACACACAATGTTTTACCCTTTTACTCTATTTTCCCAGTTTGACCGTGCCAAGAAACCCTCCATCCGTGTGTCAGATGAGCCTAAGCCTAGCCAGAATGGTTCAGCGAAGGACTCCAACCCGTTTGTCCCCGACCGCACAGCCAAGCCATCCTTCGTGCCCAACACGTCTTTGTCTAAGGAGGAACAAAGTCGGATACACTCGGAGGCAGTGGCGGGGATCGAAAAGGCTAAGCAAGAGCAGGAGAAACGAATCCAGGAGAGGCGGGAGAAGGAACAGAAAGAGAAGGAGCTGAAAGAAAGGCAAACAGGAGAGGAAAGTGAGAAGAGAAAGAAGGAAGATGAGGAGTTAAAACATCAGGACAAGAAGAAACTGGAAAGGCAGAAGGCAGAAGAAGTGGAAGACAAAGAGAACAGGCCGTCGGAGGAGAAAAGGAGGAGGGGAAAGGAGCAAAGCTCTGACGCACCTTCCAAGAGTATGTCTCTGGATTCACCTGCTCCTAACCCTAACCATATTGTTAGTGAGATTAAGGTGAGTACTTATCCCAACCACAGAGATAATATAATAATCTTACTTTCTCTTGAGGTTTTTAGTGTCTTAGATCTGTGGCTAAAAGAAAACTCGTGAAATCCTCTGACGTCCTCTAGACAATAAGACCACAAATACACTGTTAAAACCTACAGTCCGTCAATCTGATCAGATGAACTCAAAGAATCACTCCTTGTGGAAATATTAAATGAAAGAAATACCAAGTAAAGTTTCACTTTCGGTTGATTTCCCTCTCCGGCTCACCCACATGCTCATTGTTGTCCGGCTCCTTCTTTACTTTTGCGTTCTCATCTCTTTTCGTCATCAGTTAAATGACATTTACAGTTTCAATATTAGTGATTTAAGTTTCCATCATTAATATAGATGCACGTTGACCACAGCCAGGGTTTTTTTTCTTGATTTGAGCAGTTATCTTTTCCAATTAGACTTTCCATTAGTTCTGCCTCACTCCTCCTTAAATATTTTTGCCAAGATCTTTGAAAGTGAAGTAAGTGTGTAATGTTTGTGTTAATTCCACAGAGGGAGCCCCTGACTAGAGCCAGGAGCGAGGAGATGGGTCGGAGTGTACCAGGCCTTCCAGACGGTTGGATGAAGGTAATATATGAGTCATTTGAGTTACTGTAGCAGAAATTTTAATGGGGAAGAAAAAAAGACAAAAAGAAAGCATATATTCAAATATATGATATAAATATATATGTCTGAACTGATTAGTTTCCACCTAATGTTCCATTTTTTTTCCTGTTTGCGCCTCCATTTCCATTCTTGTCTAGTTCCTCGACACAGTGACAGGCACGTACCGATACTACCACTCTCCGACCAACCGTGTGCACCTGTACCCTCCCGAGGTCCCTGTTCCACAGACCCCACCCTCCACTCCGCCGACTGTTAAACAGAAACCGTCGCGACCAGCTGAACCGGATGCCAACTGCGAACAAGAGCGCGAGCAGTCTAAACTGAAGCGCTCCTACTCCTCCCCTGACATCAGCCAGGACCTCAGAGAGGAGGCCCAGAAGAAGGCCGCCGCCCCGACCACGGCTGCGGTCATACCCACCATCAACAGAGAAACCAAGTAAGACACCTGCTAGGCAAATGTGGATACATGTTGTATGTTGCGTGGTATGATTTCTCTATCCCACCAGTCACAATGATGATAGTTTGACCCAAAAAATTGAAACCCTGTATATAATAAGTTATTATAAATCCCCAAAAAAGAGGCTGCCACTGTGAAACATTTTGTCCTCAGACAGATAATGATTCAGCTTTGTAGCTTGTGACATTGTTATATTTTGAACCTAAAATTTTATCTATTTTTAGTATCTTGTCCACCTACTTTACTTATTTTGAGCATCAAAGCAAAAAAAAACAAAAAAACAGCTTACAATATAATATCAAAGGTAGTTTTTATCACAGTATTGTGATATCACACACTACAAAGCTGAATCATCATCTCTCTGTGTTGTGTACTTCTGGTCACTGGTGTACTGTATATTGATATGTCAAGCAGTTAGAGTATAGTTCACTCTCCCTGTTGGGATTGGTTCCAGACCAGATCTGCTATAGCCTGTGTTGTTGTTCATTCAGCATTTCAATCACTGATTTTAAGAGTGTTGTTAGAACCTGCTTCACAGCAAAATAAAGTCTTTTGGATGCTGGTGAAACAAGAGTAATATGTAATCTAAGTGTCAAATGTTCACTTTTCAGCCAAATGTAGGAACCTTAAAAATGTTCTTCAATTGATCAGTACTTTAGCCTCAGGGTTCAGCCCTGAGTGTATTCCACGATTCGACTATGTCCTGCATCTGGAATCTATTAGGACAATCTAGTGCTGCATTCCTTTGGATATTATACGCGCTCAATTCTTTTGGTCATGTCTCTGCAGAAACCAGTCTTGTGTTCTTTCTCTCTTATTGTGCTCCTCTGTCCTCTAGACCCGCCAATGCCAAAGTCTATTCTAAAGTGGAGAATGTGCGGCCCTCTGCCGCCAAAATTCGCAACCTGAATCCCACATTTGGAGGTCTGGGGCAATCACTGACTGGCCTTCGTAACCTTGGAAACACATGCTACATGAACTCCATCTTGCAGTGTCTGTGTAACACACCGGCAATGGCGGAGTACTTCAACAACAATTGCTACATGGCGGACATCAACAGGTCAGGGCCCATATAGGTGGAATTCCCGTTCTATAAAGAATCATAAAGTATAAGTGAGATGTGAAACATATAATCTGTCTCCGTTCTCTTCGGCTGCCAGGTACAACATCCTGGGTCACAAAGGGGAGGTGGCGGAGGAGTTTGGTGTGATCATGAAGGCCCTGTGGGCCGGTTTGTACAAGTTCATCAGTCCGCGGGACTTCAAGGTCACCATAGGCAAGATCAACGAGCAGTTCGCCGGCTACGACCAGCAAGACTCCCAGGAGCTGTTGCTGTTCCTCATGGATGGGCTCCACGAGGACCTCAACAAGGTAGTGTTTAAAATTTAGTTGTACAGGAAATATCAAGTAATTTCATTCCTTCTACTGACTCTGTTGTGTTGTTGCACATTTGTCTGTTAACAATACAAACTTAGTCTCTTTTATCATTTTCCTTCTTTCTGTGTTTTTTTTTCACCGGGTGTCATTTTGATGGCAAATTAGAGAGTAAGTAAAATAGCTGTGTGTCCTCGGTCCTCCTGCGGCAGTGTGAGTGTGGTGTGTCTGCATCTGTCTGGTCTGATGCTCTGTCAGAAGTCTCCGTGCATGTAGACCCAAGACACGCCTCATCGCCTGTATCGACTGATCTCTACCAGCTTCATGTTCATTGGAATGGGGGAAAGGACTCGATGATATTGTTTAAAAAAAAAACTAAAAACTTTCCTAGCCTGATATTAGTCTTTTATTTTTATTTTTTTTATTAAAATCCCTAAAACATCAACACCTGATTTTTTCATAGGGAGGATCACTGTCAGAGTATGTGGTTCCTAGAAGGCAGCATGGAGATATCTGATCACTGTCTCCACCTGGGGTTGAGTTGGAGTAGTGCATCCATCCCGTTTTTGCTCATCAAGCTATTTATTTGTTCTTTCAAATTTGATAGGGGATGTGCCAGTTGATGACATGCATTTATCATGACACACTCCATCTCATTGCGTCTCTTGTGTGTGATGTTCAGACCTGTCCACCGTTAGGCCGGCCCCATCCCGGTCCACTCTGTCCTCTCCAGGCTAATTGATCATTCAGTCAGACTAATTAATGAGATATCAATTCTCTTATCATCCTGCCTTTTCTACTGAGAGTGACCAGGCTGAAGTGCATGCTGATAAAAGTAAAAAAAGATTACATACTGAATACAAAGTTACTTAAAAATTCAGTCTGTGGTTCTCATTGAGCTAACTGAATTACTATAATAATTATGAGTATCTGCCATGAATTATTGAGCTTTTTTATTTTGGGTATGATGAAGGGAGGTTTTGCGAACGCCTAAAGTCCTGTGTGCCGTCATGTTGTCATGTTCCGTCTCTGGGTTTCAGGCAGACAACAGGAAGCGCTACAAGGAAGAGGAGAACGACCACCTGGATGACCCGATGGCAGCCGACCTGGCCTGGAGCAAACACAAGCTGCTGAACGAGTCCATCATCGTCGCACTGTTCCAGGGCCAATTCAAGTCCACCGTGCAGTGTCTGACCTGCCATCGCAAGTCACGGACATTTGAGACCTTTATGTACCTGTCGCTGCCTCTGGCCTCCACCAGCAAGTGCTCCCTGCAGGTCAGACCGCTTTCTAAGTTTCTGATGAGCTTTTACAAAATTCAAAAGTGAATGTTAACCCACTATTTTCAATTGTTAAATCTTCAGTTGCTCAACTCTGTTCCAGAATTTGGCCATCAATAAATCAGCTTCGTTCTCCTGACAAAACAAAAGCCATAAAAGAAATGGAGCTTTATAATATTTATAGCTCTTTGTCTACTGTATAATACTCACATGTTTGCTGCTTCTTGGCAGGATTGTCTGAGGCTGTTCTCAAAGGAAGAGAAGCTGACCGACAACAACAAAGTGTTCTGCAGACACTGCAAGGCCCACAGAGATTCCACCAAGAAACTGGAGATCTGGAAAGTCCCGCCCATTCTCCTGGTGCACTTAAAACGGTCTGTAGATCCATTTCCGCAATACTCACTTCCACAGTTTGAAAAAACAATTAAGAGGCTGTGAAGGATTTCCGATAATTTTGGAAATTCTAATCCTGACTAATATGTGTGATGTCTTTCTTTCTGTTTCTGCAGATTCTCCTACGAGGGTAGATGGAAGCAGAAGCTGCAGACGACTGTTGACTTTCCTCTCGACAGTCTGGACCTCGCCCAGTATGTCATTGGACCTAAACAGAACCAGAAGAGATACGGCCTCTATGGAGTGTCTGTAAGTACAAGTTGAAAAGTGTGTTTTTACAAAGAGAACAATGAAAATGGTTTTGGATAGTACATCTTCCATGGAATGGAACAATGGAATGTAAAAAATAATAGGAGAAAAAAATATAAGTATTATTAGTATATCCTCTTTTGTATAAAAGAGGATAAGAGATGCAGCACAGACCAATGTTATTAATAATGCTGTGTACTCATCTCCTGTACATATTTTATAAACCTGTCAGCCCATAATAGATGGGGAAGCCACTAACATATTAGTTCTACTAGAAATGCTTCAGTACCACAAGCGTTCCATGGTACAGACAGGCTGCAGTTTGGTAATAAATTTTGTCTAAGGTGTTTTCAGACATGGTGTCTGGCAGGAACTGTTCCAGAATATGCCCCGCAGCATCGTTCTTGCAAACATTCTTGCAAACAACCCCCGAGGAAAATGTCTGAAAGCAGCTTATGTAACAACTGAACATGATTGATTATCTGACTGTTGAGACTCAAGCTCAACCTTCTTCCTTTCCACCACCAGAACCACTACGGGGGTTTAGATGGCGGCCATTACACAGCGTACTGTAAGAACGCCCTCAAACAGCGCTGGTACAAGTTTGACGACCACGAGGTGTCCGAAATCTCCACCTCCTCTGTCAAGTCGTCCGCAGCCTACATCCTGTTTTACTCCACCCTGTGAGGAAGCAGCAGGACACGACGAGGGAACACTGATGCACCAAATCAACGAGGCTCGGAGTCTAGAGGTTTTTTTTTTCTCCTTTCTCGTCTTTTGGACCTGGTGCACGTAGTTGCAGGGTTAACTAGTCGTGCGCAGGCACGCAAAGACGTTCTGGAGCGAGGTGGCCACGAAATCCTGTCTGTCGCAGATCGGAGCACGGTGCAGAGTTTTTAAAGCTTCAGCTACTAGAGGACACTATAGCTGTGTAAAGATGCTGTTTGTTCATATAACCGACCATCTAGAGACTAAACAGATGCTGCTGACTTCTGTAACTTGGTAGTCGTGTTGTAGGGCCGACATCTGGCTCAGTAGCTCTTCGCTCTCATTTCCGTCGCACTCGGTGTGCATGGCCCAATTACAGAACTGATCTTCAGCTTTCTCGTACTGTGTATCCACCGGGGTAAACCGTTAGGACGCGTGTACACACTTAACAATGCTGACATTGCACATTAAAAACATGTAAATACTCAAGGGCAAGGTGATTATTTGGTTAAGTGACCAAACTGTTTTTTTTGTTCCTTGAAAGTAGCAACCATCATAGTATCAGCATATTCATAAAGCCAAACCATTTGTTTTAGGCGTTTAACTCTTTAGTCTTCTGACGCTTAACATGATCTTTAAGGTGATGGAAGAAAGTGTGATTGTTGAATTTTGCCTTCTTCCCAAAATGAGGCGGGGGGATTGCGATTGATGCTTGTTCATATTACCCACTTTGTTGAACCTACAAAATATCCAATCAGTTTCAGTTGTTTAAAGGTGACATATTATTCAAAAATCCCTTTTCAGTGTTGGTGCACATAAATGTGTGTATCTGTGGAGCCTGCCGGCCCACAAACTGTGAAAAAAGACCACCCTGTGGTTTTTTGTGAGCTGGCTTAACCCCACAGCCTGACTCTGAACAACTGGTTCAGATATCTCTCCCACTGATGTCACAGTTGGAACGGGCAGTGTGAGAACACTGATGCCTTTTCTGAACATTAGAGCGTGTAAACCTTTTCAAGTGGTAACACAAATATAAATTAGGAACCTGAATATGAGCATAATGTGTCACCTTTAACATGTTGTTTAACATTAATACCCGACTCCGAATGCTTTAACATGATACTGATAATGACAATTATTTAAAAACACCTGCTATGAAGTTTTTTGTAGAATATAAACACACTTACAGTAACTCTTCACATTATTATATTCAAACACAGAAACTATATAGAGGAAATGTTACTGGGATAAGTTGGCATCTTCCTTTGGCTTGTACCAGTGATGCTAGTTTTGAAATAACACTGGCTGGATTTTGATTTAACAGATTAATTTTGTGTGTGCGCTTTTAGACCCGGGAGAATATGAAGACATGAGACCTATTTCACTCATTCACGAGTTTTAAGATTTGCTGTCGGACCGACTGACTGACGAGAGCAAGCATAGAGTAGTATACTGATTATTTTTATTTTGTCTTCAGACCCGAGATCTGAGGTGTCAGGAGGAGTTGACTCTCTACTTCCTACTGTTTTGTTGCCTAGCGCAATCCATAAATGTTTTTTCTTTTTTCTCTTGTACCTGTTGATTTTATTTCTTGATACTCTAAAGAAATGTTGTTTCAGATATAACGATTATATTAATCCCAAAACAACTCATATGAATATTTATTAAAACTGCTTCAAATCACTCTTTGTGTTTGTGAATGCATTTTTAAGATGTTTCCACTGTGTTGCCATAAAGTGCTGTGACAGGCTGAAGCCAAGTCTATCTTGTGTTCCTATGGTAATGGGACAAAAACATTAATTTGTGGTAGAACACACGTCAGTGGTAGATCGACTTTATTCGATGTACAGGTATGGAGAAACCAGATGCATCACAGATTTAGCCCAACCGGATCTATTGATGAAGACGTTGTAAATCTGCATTAATTATGATGGGGAGAGATGATGAAAAAATAATGTACACAGAGTTGTAAAGTCGTCTTTTGGCCTGTAGGTAGAGGAGCTCAGAGTCCGTGGATCCCTGGCTTTTGGAAAGGCTTGCGGCTGTAGAACAGCAGGTAGGCGTTTGGAGACTGCACCAGGCCGTCCTGCACCTCTCTGACCGCAGAGTCGTCAAAACAATGCCACGTCCGGGTCAGGGCGTTGTGGCACAGAGCCGTGTAGTGACCCATGTTCAGGTGACCTGCGTGGTTCTAGAGAAGGAGAGGGTTCAGTTGTAATTTTATTTTAAATCAGGAGGAAAGAAAAGACAGAAATTGTGGATAAGCTCAAAACCCCATTGTTTGGAAAGCCATGAATTGAATTGTAGCGAAGATTCATTCCCATGCTGTGACACAATAGAGCCATTACCAGCTGACATTGGACGAGAGGCCCTGATTGGTTTGAGAGATTCGAACCCTGAAACTTCTTGCTGTGACGCGATCGCTCTAACCACCACAACATGTTATGTATTTTCTAAAATATGACTTAAAATGTCAAAGTTTGCCATCTAGCAATGGTGAGGAATCCTTAAAAAAAAATCCCAAGGATCTAGATCCGGTTTTGAATGCCTTTCAAAATTGTATCAGCTGTTACCATGGTGGAGAACCTATCTTAATAAAAAAAAGACTGTCTAATTGTCAATGAGGCTATTACATCTGCCAATATTACAATGGGGCAGCAACAAAGTGTAAAATGTGTATATATATATATATATATATATATATATATATATATATATACATGTCTAAATATACCTTCCAAACGTTATTGGCTTATAATTGACTTTAATGCATCAAATTAGCAGCCACATACTAAACAGTTTCAACGCTAAATCTAGCAAGTAGGCCTCCTGATACGAGTGTGTGTCTACTCACCACGACAGCGTAGAGGTGGTATGAAGAGTGTGAGGTGTTCTGTACGGAGCTGGACAGAAACGGAGAGAGGTCGAGCTTCATGGGGAAAACGACGTTGGTCCTCAACTTCACCTGGTTCTTCCCCTTACAACCGAACCTACACGGGAGACGAAGGTCGCATCCAGTTTAAGATGAGACCTAAAAATGCCCGCAATATTCCTTCCAGTTTATTTTAGATGCTGTAGTCTTTTTTTTATAATGGAATACATAACTCATGTTGATGCATAAAGAATGGATGACTGAATTGATGCACTTACACCTTATTTACAGTGAAGGTCTGTTACTCCATATTAATACATACTAAAGGCCCCTTTGATGTTTTGTGGGTAATCACTTGAACCCACATATTCATTTTTCTATATTTTTTTTGTATTATTTAATTGTCTGTCAATTAAATGGGTTTTGTCCACAAAACTGATACTCAATGTTTTTAGTTGATCAAACTCTGCTCCTTCTCTTATTCTAATATATATTATCACGCAATAATGGCATGACACATTTCTAAAGCCTGCAATGATATTTGTGAGCATTGAAAAGGAAGTTTGTCACTGATGAGAACAGAGCCTAATCTCTCCATCAGATTTCTACTTGGAGCAAGAAAAATGTAATAATGAACTGCCTGATCAAAGCCTCTGTTTCACAGCTAATTCGACGACGGATTGATTATCGTAGTAGGGCTCAACTGCAAGACGCACACTGAATGATGTTTGAGTTGGATAGTACTGATAACTGCCGTTTTCTAGGTCGAGAACAAAACCTTTTTGACTAAAAATTTCAGCATTCACATCTCAAAAATCACCTGCTCACGAGGATCTATGACCGGACCAGCTATGAAGTTGAGATTTAGATTGTTGAATCTGCTGCATTGATTGACGACAACTCAGCATTCATCAATCTAACATGATTGAGGGTTAAACTTCACAGGTCACTACCCAGGTCACGTGTTTCCACCCACCGTTTCAGGTGCAGAATTAGGATCTCGGGCGGCTTGTCCAAACGAGTCAGGACCGCCGTCTCTCTCCTCAGCCCGCACACCGAGCACAGCATCCTCTCTCCCCCGGTCAGGACCGTCTGCTCGAAGAACAGCGACAGGCACTCCTGCTCCACGCAGAGACGGAACGGAGGTGAGGAGCGAACAGACAAATAAGGCCAAGGCTATGAAATATTCAAAATAGGACATGCATTACATTACAGTCTGGGTGAGGTTGTCAAGGCGTGAAATGGGAACTTCAAACAACCGGCAGATGTAAAAAAAAAAAAAGAAAGAAGAAAAGGTACCTGCATGGAGCACTTGATGACGTCTGTTGGAATGGCGAGGGACAGTACGGTGAAGGACTGTGTGCTGTGTGTCTGGAGGTCGCAGTGCACGCAGAGGGTCACGTAACTCAGCTGGCCCTCGAACAGACGCGAGACGATGGTGGAGCGTCCTGCCGCGGCGTCACAGTTTCTCCTGTGGTCTCGTCTCGGCCGCCCGTTGGGGGAGCGCGTCTGGCGCTTCGCCACCTTGTGAACACACACGCACATGCAGATTTACTCCCTCTGCGAGTTGCCACGGAGAGGAGTGGAGGGTGCAGGCGAGATGGAGGCCGCTGCACCTTCTTGAGGTTGTCATGCAGTGCGTTGAGGAAGAAGAGCAGGAGTTCCTGGGCGTCCTGCTGGGAGTAGTTGTTGAACTGGGGGAGGACGGAGCACAGCACCGATCGGGCCTCCACGGGGGCACAACTGGAGCTCCTTCCCGTCCACATCTCCTCCAGCAGCCGGACAAACACGTCGGCCACGCGGCACTTACACCTGCACGAAACGAGAGGTGGTCAGACCAGCAGGGGGGGAACATGGCCGATGACAAGGTGTGTCGGAGAGACGGTGGACGGTCCGGACCTTGCCAGCTCTCTGCGGGTGTCCTGACTGAGAAGGTGCTCCACCAGGGGCACGGTGGAGCACAGACACTGGAGCACAGCGTTTAAGTAGCAGGAGTTTCCGGAGTTGTCCAAACCACACACACCGGGCGCGTTCCCCCTCGCTTTCTCAATTTCTGTGTGTGTCCTGTAAGAAGAGTGACAGAGCAGAACACGTATCCATCTCTGTATTCCGGTTTAAATATAGTCACAACATGTTAAAAAAAAATGTTAATGATTTACTGTTTAAGACCCCACGTGTGTCATTTTTGTAATTTTCTGGCGGCATCTGGTGGTGACGTTGCAAACCGCAACCATCTGAGCGACCAACAGGGGACACTTTATGCCGGCGCACCTCTGGTTCCATTTACGTTTTGTGCAACAAGCGTGTTCAACACGACGTAGCAAACATGGCGACTCACACAGAGGTCGGGTCCACCTCATGGAACGTTATTTAACTCATTCAAAGTTGACGATGTTGCAGGTGATTATACATATCTGAACACATAGTTATGTACAATATATTATATTTCTGTGAATAAGTTTTTCTAAATTTTACACACTGTAGCTTTAAGTAATTTACCAAGTAAAAATGTCAAATGTGCATTTGAAATGCGTTTTGTGATGGGCTTACTATTTTCAGAAATATTGACCTAACAAATAAGCTAATTATTGAAAGAATAAGTGGCATTTTAATTCTTTATGGAAATAATCATTGGTCACAGCTGTAATATTAAAAATATCAACCCAGTTTACCCCGATAGAATACTCTTCATTAAATGAAAACATGTCCACCATCATGAGGGAATGTGATTGTTGTGGATGAATTTGAACTGAATTCTTTTTCAATGAAATTAATTTAAATTAAAGAGATCAAATGCTTTCAAAAAGTTGAAGGTTATCATTGTTTCACCACTATGATCTTTTATAAAAAAAAGTATTCATTGCTTTTTCAAACACCTAACATTGTGAGGGCTGTGGATTTGACACGGTGGGACGAACCTTTGCTCAGGGAGATTTGCGACGCTCGTCTCGTGGTGTGAGTTGCTGTTTAGTTGAGGCAAAACGGGCACGGTGACGCTGGCGTCCTTGGCCAGCTGAGAGGCCAGGGTCCTGGTGAACTCTCTCAGCTGCACCCGCCTGCCGGAGCCCCGGCTCTGCAGAGAGTGGAGCACAAACGTGTTGATGCAGACCGTGTGCAGCGTTGCCCAGAGGCCCGGCAGGAACACGTCCCCCCCCGCCGATCCTTTGGGGTCCGACTGGGGAAGCAGGGCGGGTCCGGTCCAACCCTGCAGGTGGGCCACGAGTTGAGACGCGGGGTCGGTGACTGTTGGGTCCGTGACCGGCCTTTTAACGGTGGGAACGAAGTTGACCTTGACCCCGAAGCCGGAGAAGATGTCCGTGACCCTGCCCTCCATCCAGGCGGAGCGGTCCAGCTGAACCAGGTGCCTGTGGCCGCAGAAAGGCCTCAGCAGGTGTTCGACCACCTGCCCCACGACAGGCTTCCTACTCTGCCTCTGGAGCTGCTCTGGGCAGTACAGGTGCACGTTGCAGACGAACCCCGAGCTCAGGTCACAGAGGAGGGCGGCGTGGAGAGGGCAGGGAGCCTCCTGGTAGGAGAGCCGGTACTTCTTCACGGCCAGGTTCTGACCGGGCGTGTACAGGGCCTGGCAGCGCCTGGTTAGGTGGCCACAGAGGGCGGAGAGAGCTTCCAACTTGTCTCCGTCCTCCAGTCTGGTGAGTGACAGGAGTTTGTCCTGGAAGCTGTTTCTCTTCAGCACAGCCTGCCACCCGTCCAGGTTCAGGGTCAGCTCGGAGCCGAGGCTGCAGCCGTCGCCCGCTGACAGGCCGCTCTGCAGGACAACAGAGAACCAGGTCAACGCCTCGGTGTACTCCTCCTCGGAGACGTCTGCGCTCTGCTCCCTGCCCGGGCCGTATGATGCTGCGCGATTGGCTCCTGCCTTCGGGCCAGCGGCTCTCCTGATCAGCTGCCGCACTGCTCCTCTGTCCAGCAGCTCCAGCAGGAGCTCCCTGGCGGTGTGGTAAATGTGGTGGGTGGGGCCGCTGTGCTTCCTGGTGAGCGGCTTCACTCTCTTGCTCTTGAAGATATTTGGTAGACAAAGTCCGTCCCTGCCGGCGTCTCCGGCCAGCTCGTCCACTGGGTGGCACTCCTCTGACATCCAGGTGCACTCCTTCACCGACAAAGCCTTCGCCTTCATCCCTGCTCTGACCTGAAAGCCACTGTGACGCGACGAGAGATGGAACTTCTCTCTGTGCCAGACAGTCCTCCCCGTTGCACGTTAGTCTTTGATGAGGAAAGGAGGCGATAACCCGACACAGTGTCGTGCACTCGAGGTGTTTCTCTTGTCCCACAGGGTGTTTGTGCACTGTACTGTACATTTACGTGTGTGTGTGTGTGTGTGTGTGTGTGTGTGTGTGTGTGTGTGTGTGTGTGTGTGTGTGCGCGTGTTGATCTGCTCTCCCGTGAAATAACACACATGAGAATCTGCTGTTGGAACTAAATTCCCTGTAGCCAGACAACAGTGTCTTGGCAACCGTACAAACACACAACACGTTGACCAAGTTCAACTTTAATGACATGCTTCGGTTTTCTTCCTGCTTGACATTTAGCGAGACGTTTAGAAGCAAAGATCACCAAGTGAAGCGACGGTCTTACCTCTGAAACCGATCAAGCAATTATCAATCACTATTATCGAAAATGAGTTTTGAAGAAATGCAACCCGCTAGAGCTGCAACTGTTAATCGACGAATCGATTAGTAATCGATTACTAAAATGAATCGCCAGCTATTTTTGCATAATTGATTAATGGCTCAAAGTAGTTATCATGAAAAAAAAAGTTAAAGTTGAATATTTTCTGTTTTCTTTGCTCCTCTGCGACAGCTAAGCTAAATATCTTGTGTGTGGACGAAACGAAGCATCGTCTTGGAAACACGGTCGACAGTTTTCACCATTCAATGACATTTCATGGACCAAACAACTAATCGATTGATCGAGAAAACGACCGCCGGATTAACCGTCTACGAAAACGATCGTGAGTTGCGGCCCTCGACCCGCAGTTTCCCAGAGGCCGAGCTGATGATGTCAGTGCTGGACCTCTGAGAACATGTTCGCGTGTGAACAGTGACCTCAACGATTGGGCATCAATCGACAACATTGCCAATGAATTTGGTGCCAGTCCACCAACTGATCTATCAGTCCACCAACTGATCAATCAGTCCACCAACTGATCAATCAGTCCACCAACTGATCAGCTCACGAACTGCGGCAGCTCTAAAAATGATCAGTGATGATTTGAGAACAGTTTCAATAACTGATCCTGAAACAATGTGTATTTGGAATGCAGGGCCGCACCATAGGTAATCCATATGTAGGCTGGCAACCAGATCCCTGCAGTGAGAGGTCAGTGATATTGTCTCAGCGACACTGGGTTGTATTGAATTACCTGTTTCTTGGCTGTGTCTGACGTGTCTCGCTGTTGGAGTCTGCCTGTGACTCATGAGTTGTATTCCTCGAGGCACAGCCCGTGATCTAAATGAAAAATGAAATGCTTGTGCCGTCGCCAACATTTAGACACAGCACTGGGACATGTTTTATCACAAGGACCATGGGAAGTGTTCTGTTTTTTTTTAATTAAATCCCATAAGACAAAGTGTCCGAGTGAGCTCTCACAATATTCGCCTCCAACTATGGAGTCACGTGAGTCGTTGTTAAGGACGAGTAGTTTTGCAGTTGTGTGTCACCTCTTGCGTTTATGTACAGTCAAAATGAACCCCCTCGCACATCTGAATGTGTGAATTCGTGACGCGACAACCTGTTTTTCACAAATTCAAGTTTGAGAATGTGCAAGAAGGAAAATGTTGTCAACATTTAACAAAGAGTCGGAGGTTAATTTCGATTTATAATACTTGTCATAAGCCACCGAGCCATTTTACCAGATGCAGTCAGGACCAAGGGTCACAGTTGGAGAAGCTGTTGCCTTGGCTGCCTGTAGATGGCACACGTCTACATTTGGCCTACACGAGAAGCCCCTCACTCAACTGTGCAGTTCACAGTTGGGTGTTTTACCAGAAGGTGGAGCAGGGTCGCACTGGGACCAGAGGGTGCAGAGGTGCAGAGGTGCAGATGTGAATGTTTGAATGTTCGGGTTCCAGTCGCATTATGGCGTCAGGGACCGTTTCGCAAATCAAGTCTGCTCAATCACCAAGACACGAACAACGAGACAGCGATCGAAAAGGAAGTCCCCGTGTTTATTTCACAAAAATCCCCCTGTTGCCTCCGTCAGTCTGAAGTTCCCCTGCGGTTCGACTCGATAGGCCGAAGGTGTCTCCAATGGAGTCACGTGCCGTCCTCGAGCCGGGAGGAAAGAATAACACCTCGAGCCTCCGCTGTGTGTACAACACGAGTCTTTCAGTGTCTCTTTCTTCCCAGCGAATGCGCCGCAGCACTCGGTGTGTCGTGATGATACCCCGCCTTCTGTCACCGGGGGTGGAAGAATCACACAATCACCTCGGGGGGCTCACGACGCTCTCCCTCTCCCTCTCCCTCTCGCTCTCTCTCTCTCTCTGGCATGAATCAAATCCACTTTCATGCTCAGGCTATGTTAATCCGTTCATATCAAAGGGCGTCCTCCTCCCCTTCCTCACCGCGGCCCTTTGAGAAAAAACCCATTCATCTACCGTGCACAGAAAACACATGATCCAGTATCCGTGGTCACAGGACGTGCTTGACTATAGTGGCCAGTTCTTCGTGGCGCCCGACACAATGAACAAGAAAAACACAAGGCCGACGATCGTCCTCCATAAGGGAAGTCTCAAACGGAACACGCGTAGGCGTTGTTTTGCCGTGCAGCAAATTATCCTCTGAAAACATTATTCCAGCACCTGAGATGAGTTTTTTTGTTTCCCTTTGGATGATCTGTTTCGCAAGACAACTTGTGATTAATGAGTCAGAAATCAGGCCTCAGACGGTACGGCCCCTCCACATTCAGGTGCTCTTTTCTTTTGGTTAATTGCTTCAGTTCTTTGCACAGAAAAACAAATCTGTCCGAAACCTTTGTGAACTTAAAGACAAACGCTTTTATATTAGAAAAACTGCTGTCAGACAGCTGTTTGCCAGTTTTGTTTTCCGTGTGATGAAAACCCACTTGGCTACTGTAGGGAACTTGTTGAGTAGTTTTTTTTTATTGGCGTACAGTGAAAATGTCCACTTTTCATGTGAGCACAGCACCGTGATCACAGTTTATCCATCCACACATTAATTAATAAAACAGTAGCGCAAGGCATGAAGATAAAGCTTCAGTGAGATGCTGTGTCTTTTTTTTCCCTCACAGGCAAACGACACGAGACAGATCACAAACAAACGCCTTTGAAATCAGAATTAAACAGAAAAGCGATATGGTCACAACCACATTTTGGATAGAATCGTATTGTATCCTGAAAGAAAACAACAACCCGAGATCTGTCTGAAAATAACTGTCACCGACCCAGAACAGTAACTAATGAGAAACAACGGATTGCATTCGGGCTGAAACGTGTCATATGGCTCAACATACCAGATTTCTTTTGCGGGCTCGTGTAACCGGTCACATTTGGAAGTCAAACGACGCGATCTAAATGTGTCGTTCTTCTGTCAGCCGACCTTCGTGTGACGCGTGTCGGATGACTCCTGCTGAGGAGGATCTTGTGTTTTTCGTTTAACTCGAGCAGCAAGAATTGTGCAGTTGTATTGTAAGTTTGACGGTGGCTTTGTGCAAATATGGTACTTTATCTTCTCACTACAAGATAAAGTACTTCCATGCACAGTGGGCGGCTGTGGCTCAGGACGCCGAGTCGTTCGTCCACCAACCTGAAGGTTGGCGGTTCGATCCCACTTCTCGCCAGTACACATGCCGTTGTGTCCTTGGGCAAGACACTTCACCCTAACTTGCCTCTGACGGCTCTTCCGACAGCGCATGAATGAGTATGAATGTGACAGAAAAATGCGTGGCAAACAGCAGCGCTGTGTGAATGGGTGAATGTGACTTTCCTGTAAAGCGCTTTGAGTGGTCTATATGACTAGAAAAGCGCTATATAAATACAATCCATTTATGATATTTTGATTGCACTAAATAAATAAATACAAAATGAAGAAAGTCATGTTGAGGCGTCCATTCCATTTCTTCCTTATGGAAACTTCAGCTAAGTGTCACCGCGCGATGAATGTGCTTCACCAGGATGCTTGACACTATCATTAATATTAATATATTAATGAGCTTTTATTATGTCTTTCTCTCAGCGAGCCACCATTGTTTACTCAATTCCATTTTATTTGTACAGCGCTTTATATCTTAAGGCCCTTTCACATTGTAAATTTGAGGCTTATTAGACAATATGCCAGAGAGAAACCCACTGGTTCCCACCACGAGTGGTACCGTGGCGACAGACGGTAGTGAAATAAAAATCTCATTAAATCTAATCATCACATCTTATCTCGTCTGCTTCATGTGACTTACGACTTACCTCACAATTTTCTCCAAAGTTACGTACAACGAGGCTCACATTTTTCACTGTAATCCGGTTGCTGTAACAATTCCTCCCGTCTATCGCGATTGACTTTTCTTTTGGAGAGAAATGTGATTTCATTGGAACCAAATCCACAGTCCTGGGTTTTTTTGGGGGGAGATGGTTCCTTGCTGAGCTGTAGTGGAGGATGTAATATGTTTTTAAAGAGGACATTTTATTCCAAAGATACGTTAGGAAGGCTCTTCGTGGCCGGTTATGCACAGAAACTATCACTACTGCAAACCAAAACTCTTTCAGTCTGCACGGTGGGATGCGAGTGTGCTCTTTTAAGACAGACTTTAAAAAAGTGTGACCCCTGTTCTTGAGGTCTTCCGAAGCTGCAGAGCGCCCTCACGTGAATGCACCCAGGGAAGTTTGTGTCTACTTTCCAAGTTTGGTGGATGAAAACAGCCGCCTGTTGTGTTCGCTGCCCCGTGAGGAATCTCTAACCGACGCCGAATTTGTAGACCTGATGTCATAGTAGAACGAGAGGATCCAATGTTCAGGTGTCAGCGGTCAGGACGCCCTGTAACTTTGGCAGTGGAGGTAAATCTCCCAATGTGCAGGTCCCCAAGAGCCGCCGCCTATTTATAAAGGCACTTTGTGATCTAACTTTAGAATCGACTGCTCTGCCCAACTCTGGTCTGAATATGGACTCGCATTCTGACACCGAGGAGCCAGAATGAGCAGCCTCAAAGTTGGGGCAGATAACTGTTGCAGTCTTTGTCTCAACCGCAATTTATTCAACCGCACTGCAAAAGGCTGAGGCCGAGCGGGTCGTCACATTTACATACACTCTTAAGTTATTTCAGCACTTTCCACTGGAGGATATTCTGAAGTAGGCTTATGCACTTCCTGGTCTTTGCTGAAACGGCCAACGCAGAAGATTGATTGGCCTTTCCAGGAGAGAGAAAAGAATTCACGACCTTGAATTAAGAGGCATTAAGCTTCTGTCAGCTGACGGTTGGGTTGAGTTGAGCTGCTTATCTCGGTGGCGCTGTTGCTGTTGTTGTTGTTGTTGTATTTTATTTCTAACCCCCGACAACACCTGACAGGCCTCCGGGATACAGGGGAAGACCTCATCCCTCAACCCCTTTGTGAGGAGGGGGATGAGCGACGGTTAATCTTCAGGAGCGCGGGCGGATGAAGGTGCAACGGAGAGGAAGGACGGGGTAGTTTGTCTCAAGATGGTGAGGACAAGGAAGCCTGTGTGTGGTTTTGATGCACATGGTGAAATCAGAACTGAGAACGGAAAGACCGGGGGAGAGAGAGGAGGCTGCAGAAAAGACATGAAACAAACTGGAGGAGGCAGATGTGGACCGAGAGGAGTGAAACCAGGGAAAACACCATGACACACACACACACACACACACACACACACACACACACACACACACACACACACACACACACACACACACACACACACACACACACACACACACACACACACACACACACGAGGTGCCTTAGATTTCATCTGGGTACTCCAGCAGGGTTTAACCACTGGGGCTGGTTGATTGTGTTGTTACCAAGAGAGCAGGAAAGAAACAAAACATCGCTGGCCTAATTCTTCCCGGCAGGAAGCACCAGCAGTAGAAATAAAGTGGGCCGAGCCCAGCTGCAGCCGATTATAG
This sequence comes from Scophthalmus maximus, assembly GCF_022379125.1. Taxonomy (NCBI): domain Eukaryota; kingdom Metazoa; phylum Chordata; class Actinopteri; order Pleuronectiformes; family Scophthalmidae; genus Scophthalmus; species Scophthalmus maximus. The sequence continues at coordinate 7,865,114 of NC_061518.1, forward strand.
TGAGACAACCTTTGTACCGCAGCGTTTCTCTCCCTGTACGGTTAAGATTGGCTGAGAATGATGCATATTATAAACCAGTTTTCAAGCATCTTTCCCTGCAAAGCATTTAATGCAACCGTTCAATTCAAGAGGACCTTGCAACTTTAAACATTTCAGGTTCAAATCATTGGAGGAACCCAGAGGTTACGCTTCACTGAGCAGAGAGCCAACGATTGAATGTAACCGAGTAGGGCTGCTCATTATCGATTATCTATTATAGTTGTTTGGTCCATTAAAATGTTGAAAAATGGTGATCGCGTTACCAAAAACTCCAAGAGGACATTTTGGTTTTGCCCACACACACACCAAAGATATTTATTTTACCGTCAGAGGAGCAAAGAAACCCAAAACTATTCACATTAAAAAGCTGAAATGAAGAGAACCAAGAGACTGAAAGAGCATTCATTTGACAGCTATATTTACTTTGCACATCAAGATATTTAACGTACATAATGTTTAATTACCTTACAGGAATATTATGGCAATGGCTTAAACTACCAGCTGGTATTGTTTTAATTGGTATAATTTGTACATGATAGCAGTAATTCAGTAAGGGTATACTGACGGAGGATACAATACTTTTTCATTTATTCTCGAGTACGTTTTGCTCTAATGATATTTCACACATCAAATGCAGAACGATTTAGATATGAGCTTTTTTGGGGGGTTACAGCATGACATTTTAAAAGTAGTATTTATTTTATTTTAATAATGCCAGAAAATACTTCTTCAATAAGATTGATGAAAACCTGTTGATGGCTAAGAGGTTCTCCCTCTTGACACAACAATATCACGCTATTTCATGATCCCCAAAAGCCCCAGAGTCGACTGACGGTGACTTGTGATGTCAACACAACCTACAGGAACCCTATTTTTTTCCCCCCAGTGTGATGTCATCATCACTTTTCTGTCTCAACCCATTCAGGCTTCTGAGAAGTTTGGAAACGTATAGTGCTGCTGCCCTGCGACGGGATGTGAATCGTCGTCTTGTGTTCCCACACATTGTTTGCCAACAGGGGAAATGTGTCACTACTGCAGAACAGACAAAATGTTGCAGCCCAGAGGGGAAACGTGCACTTTTCTTATGTAAGCCTGCTTCGTCACAGCTTTAACCCTAAAAGACAGTTGTGGAAACTTTGTACCGAGTCGACGTTTAGCTTGTGACTCAAAAGCTTCTCGCCAGCACTCGCGGTGTAATTTAGCCTGCCTCAGACTTTAAAAAGTGAGACGTCAACGCCGCAGTCAGCAGTTTTTCCTCCAACAAGGATCTTGTGGTTTGTGCTGTCATACAAAATTCAAGTTCTAAAAGGACAACTGACTGGCTGAGTGCATGAGGTCAGAGAGCGCATCTCTGATCAGGAAGTAAAGAGAAGCACACCCAGACTCTTGCCAGTAATTTTTATTTTCAGATATTTTGTAGAACAGGGGAACCAATGATTACAAAAAAAGTCCATAAGTGTCCTACATGCTACACCTTTAACCTAATTCATCATGCTTGCCTGGAAAAAGTACATAGAAATTTAACAAACAAAAAAACGTACAATTAAAACGGATGTACATTATACTCACCATTAACTTTACTTTGAATGTACCTTTCTCTTTCTTCCATGCACGCAATTGTTTTTTTTACATTACATTTAGATAAAAAAAATTAAGACTTTTAGGCGCTTCTTCTTTAAACCATAAAGCAGTTTGTTTCCGCTGAAAACAGAACGCACCTATAAATAAAAAGAATGATATCCAAATAGGACAATATTGATGGAAAACGAAAAAGCCTCGACTTCTTTTGGAACATAAAGAATTGATGAAATTTTTGCATCCTGCCGTGAAACGAAAAAGGAACACTTACACGCCCCATATAGTGTCGAAATGAAAACGGAAGTCTCTGTCCAACTCTTCAAATCTCAATAATCACATTGAAACAACACAATGTCTTCTGATGAAATAAATATCGCACATTTGCTAGAAATAAATAATGATTACTGAAAACACACCTCACTATGTCCAAAAATGCTTCAGTGAGACAGATTTCATCTACGCGACCACTTCAGTTCATGGTATGAGGATGGTCATGTGTGTGTAAAGCACTAGTGCGGCTTCGAGTGTCTCTCGCGGTTGTTACCTTGAGGTAGATAACACATTTACATTAACGCCTACGATAATGGTTGCTGCTGGCATCATGTGTCAGATTTACAGTATGAAAGGGTTTGTAAGGAAGCTTTCTTTGGGGGGAAATGGTATAAAGTACAAAAAATAAAGGAAAGAAAAAGAAAAAAGACCGCCTATCCTCTTTTTTTTTCACCGGGAAAGGACGTTTGAAAGCACTTTAAAAAAGCCGATGGTAATGTTAACGTCTCCTACCATCCTTCTTAATGTCACAACCAAAACCTCATCTTTTAAATCCCTCTCCTCTCGTCCAATCCTGGCTCCTCGACGTCTCTCTGTCCATCTACAGTACTTTGAGTGTGCGAGCGACTTGCCGTGTTTAGCAATGAGGGCGTGGACAATAAGCCATGAAGGCCTGGTGACCAAGGCTAAGAGTGATGACCGAAACTCTCTTAGTGTAATAATTCACCCCTCGACTCTTACAAAAACAACAACCTAAAAACAAACAAAAAAAACGATTAAAAATAATTAAAAGTAACCATAATAAAAAATAGGTATGAAATGATTCAAGTACAATAATATACCATCATTAAAAAAAACAAAAAAAAAACGGTCTAGATTCTGCACTGTGAGGAAGGATACATTATTCCTTTAATTAAGATGCTTGAAGATGCTGCTGTACGTTTTGTGGGCGATCTGTGGGGAGCATTTGACAGCGCAGGGGGTGAGGGACGCCTGGATGGATTTCAGAGGCAAGTCATCGGTGCCGTCGAAGCCCGGCAGGGCCAGAGAGTCCAGCTGCATGTTAAGCACAATCTCTGTGTTCCTGCCGAGGAAGCCCTCGTCCAGGTCCCTCCCCTCCGAGGGCTCCGTGTCCGCGCTGGCCTCGGTGTCTCCGACGCCTTCCTCCTTGCGGCTGAACAGGCGGTCCAGGTAGCTGGTGTAAGTGCTCTCCTTCTGGAGGTGGTCCTCTTTGCGAATGTCCCAGCACGCCTCGTCGATCAAGCAGCCGTTCTCCTCCACCCTCTCCCCAGAGCCGAAGCTCTCCCAGGGGTGGGCGGGCCAGGCGCCATCCCCGCTGACCACCCCCGACCCTCCTCCGCCTAACTGGGCGAGGTTTACCAGGCACTTCTCCTCCTTCTCCTGACTGATGGACTTGGACATGGACATGGAGCCTGAGCGGGCGGCTTCCAGCTGGGAGACGGAGGAGTTGAGCTCGTTCAGGAGGCCCACTTCGCTGAGCAGGGCCGCCTCCTGACAGGGCTCCGGCTGCAGGCTCAGTTTGATGGTGCTGGCGATGAAGGAGTCAAAGTCAAAGCCTTGGTTCTGCTGGCTCTGAGGTTTCTCCGTCTGGTGTTTTTCCTGCTCCTGGTCCTTCTCCACCGGACTCTGGGTCTTCTCGGCCTCCTGCAGCGCGATCTGTGCCTTCACCAGCCCGTTCTTCTCGCACTTGCTCTTGGCCTTGCGGTCCGCCTTCTCCTTGCTCTGCTGCTCCTTCCAGTTGGAGAGGTCGATAATGAGCTTGGGCTCATAGTAGTGGTTGACTTCACTGTCCCTCCAAATGAGGTTGTCCAGGTAGGACGGGGACACCGCCTTGTAGTTACAAGTGTGGCTACACTGCAGGTCACAGTATTTGTTCTCATGGTGGTCGTCCTGCCAGGATCGCTCCGGTGGGAACATACTGGAGTAGTCGAAGGACGGCTCATCCAGGAACTTCTCCCGATCTCCATCAGCATATTTACGAGGATCCACCTGCGAACAGAGAACAGCTGCCATTTAACCTTTTTCTATCCCATCAAATTGTAGATTTAAGTCAGTTGGGAGCTAGGGCTGTTGTGCCCATACACTTACCAGCTTGGTAAAGCCGTAGTTTACGACACTAAAACTATTTTCCATTTGTCATATGATCTTTTACAACTTGATGTATGTATCTTAGCACATTTTCCCACAAATCTCATGCAAATTGTAATTTAAAGGTAAACAGAAATATAGAAATAATTAGAGGAGAAACTAATTGTTTCAACAGGAGTATGCAGAGGTTTATCAAAATTCAAAACACACCTGGACCTCCTCCTCATCGGTTACATCAGAGAGCGCCCTTGGGTCAACCTGAACTTCGTCTGGGTCATGGGTGCTGTGCAAGTGCCAGTCAGCCTCGGACAGTTGGCTCTCGTGATACCTGGTAGAGTATGAAAGAGAAAACACTTGAGTATTAGACAAAAAGAGCTCCAGTACAGGATCTAACTATGCAAACAAACCATGAAACTCATCCCGTGAACGGAAATAACCTGTCCATTTTCTGCTCAGGTGACCTGGGTGTCTATAACTGCTCAATTTACAGAGAGCAGAGCATAATATTCTCACAACTCTGTGTCCCCTTGCCTGGTCACAGAGAGCATTTGGGGAGGAGACAGGTGAATAAGCGTACCTGTCCCAGGTGTGGCTGTGGCTCTGGTCCATGAGCAGGATATCATCTACTTCATCCTCAATGTGGAAGGGGTGCAGGGACACAGGCTCGTCCAGGGGGAAGGAGTAGTCGGCCATATAGGGGTGAGCGAGGGCTTCCTCCGCAGTCAGGCGATCCATGGGGTTGAAGGTTAGGATCTTTTCCAGGAAATCTAAGGCTGGGGAGAGAAGGTAGGGGAGAAGCAGGACAATGGCATTATTAAGAAACATGAAGAGATGTGATGCATGACAGATATGACCCTGACCACCCTGTCGTCTTTGGTCTATGGGGACTTCATTAACCCGCGAGAACCGCTGAATGAATGAATAAATAAGTGGCACTAACCTTGGGGACTGACGTCTGGCAGCAGCTTGGCCAGTGGCGTGTGCGGTTTGGACATGTCGTTGCGGATGAAGACGGGGATGACGCTGTGGAGCTCCTGCCGGTCCTCCTCTCGCAGCACGGGGATGGTCTCCAGGATCAGCTGCATCTGCTCCAGCTCGTGGGCTCCTGGAACACCGAGAAGACAAAAAACGTCAGGCACTTTCAGTCTCAAAAAGAATTAATCAGCAGCATTCAACTTCTTTCACGACTGAGTGAGTTTGTTTTTGAGCAAAGGCTGAGAACAGAGATGATATTTGCTCGGTGTTCGGCTTGGGGCAGTTTCGACAAACAAGAACAGTCTGTCTCCCCGAGCTCCAGTCGAGAGGAATAAGGATAGTAAAAACAAGACTTGGTGCCTTATCCTGTGTCTGTTCTCAAACATGGTCATGTTGACTGAGAAGACGAACAAATGCCTCAACACAACTGTGCTACACATTTACCTGGACCGACTTGCTCTTTAGAGAACTTGCCAGTATGTTTGATCGTGAGATGAGTCGAGACCCAGGAAGAAATCAACATTAACCTGCAAAGAGGGTTTTCCCCGTGAGCATCTCGGCAAAGATGCAGCCAGCGGCCCACATGTCGATGGCTTTGGTGTAGTTGTTAGGAGAGAGCAGCAGGCGCGGAGATCTGTACCACTTGGTGACCAGACCTTCAGAGAGATGACCCTGTGTCAAAAGGAGACGAGACATATTTAGTGGCACTGAAAGCCTGACGTACAGCCATGTTTGTCCAAAAAACTACCCTCGTGTGTGGACTGTTGTGTCCTTGTGGTTGGTTAATTCACACTTTGGAGGCCTCTGACCTCTGTTGTTTCCCCAAGTAATGAATAAATGTGCTTAAGAGTCCCAGAACAAGTTGTGCCTGCTGGTCTGTGCTAAATTTCCCAACTCCTGTGCCGTCTCCTTGACGAACCGGCTCGGTGCTGGCTGGTCACGTACGCAGCGCAACACAGCACAGAGACAAAGACCCCAGAGAGAGAGAGAGAGGGAAAAAAAGAACCGATGAAAGGGGGGAGATCAGACACGTGCAGGCCCTGTCAGCAGTCTGAGAGAGCAGGATAATCCCCTGCTCCCACACACTGACACCAATCTGCACTCCACTCTCACAGTGCTCGACGATCCACAGGGACAGAGGACACTGGACACTGGACACAAAGAAAACTGACCTGTGGGAGTGTGTGTACACACACCGAGACACTGGGGGGGGAGGGGAGGTGGTAAAACAACACCCCTTGCTGCCTTGGCCCTTCATGCATTGGTAGTTTGTGGTGGTGAGACCAAAATGGTAGGCTCAGTGGCTGAGCCGGGCTCCTGTTTCGGCCCTAATTTAGCTACAAATACTTTGATGTCACACTATCCTGGAGTGTGTCATCGCTCTGCACGCCCTCGTTTTGATAGGTCTATAAATGACACGCCAGATAGACTGTAGACTTAACTACCTCCTTCAGGTAAACGGCTAATCTGTTTGTCTTGGTTCCAGCAGCTTTCCCCCAAGAGGTCCTTAAAGAGGACGAGGGCAATTACATGCTAGCTTCGCGCACAGGCAGGTTGAAACTACGGGCTAAAAACATGCGGGGGCTGCCCAGCAGCAAGTCCAGGAAATGGCTAGTAACCAGTTGGGCCTGTGAGAAAGTAATCGTGGGGGAGAAAAACCTGCAGAGCATTGCAACAGATGTGATTTGCTCAGCTAGAAAAGAGCGTGGGGGTCATTGCATAAGGACAAGTGAGTGTGTGTGTGTAGGATGGACTCTGAACTAAAAAGGAGCAGATTAGAGTTTGCCTCCCAGCGGAGGACATGGAGTGCATTTCAGCCTGCCGCTTACTTTTACTGACTTTCTCAGAGGGACACAACACAAAGACAGAGAGACAGACACATTTACACACACGCAGACATTAACAGCATCAGCCATCCCCCAAAAAACCCTGCGTCAACAGTTGGTGAACAATGTTCCTCGACCGATCTAGGTTAGACCGGGCTGACATTTAATGAGTCATAACAGGCTCCCTCTGTGTGACGGGCTACAGCAACCTTTAGCATGTCAGACCAGATGTCAGATACGGTAGCTGGGTGTAGTCAGTGAGAGAGCCTCCTCGGGACAGTCTCCATTTCTAGGACTAAAACGATAGATTTCATGGCTGGCAGTAAATTTTATTTTAGTTTTACCCCACCCACACATATATATTACAATCATTTCACAGGGGGCCTGGCACTATAAATATATGGATAAGTAAGAGCTTCACCCCAGTCTCACAACACATTGGACACATGGACCTGATTAAACCGATACATTTCTTTTGCAATCTGGAGTATAGTTAATCGCCCATAATTTCTACAACTCAAAGATCAAACTGTAAGATCTTTCTGTGCTCGGGAAAATGAGAAGAAATTCATCAAGGTGACACCCCAGCGTTTCTCTAGTTGGAAGTCAGACGTGGCCTGTTGTTGGCTGAAAACATTGGGTCAAATATGTGCCTGGGTGTGCTCCTGCAGTTGTGTGTTGTGCAGGATGCGTATGTGGCAGAATGGACCTCGGTGAACCCTATTACATTCCTGAAAACCCGTTGGTTATTATCTCCACAGCATCGCAAATACAACATCATACAGTGATCTTCATGTTTATATTAGTGCAACTACGTTTGCAAGCATGCAAACTGATCATTTTCAACATCCGACAAATGATCCGTTTGGTTCCTGACCACTTTGTTTTTCACCTTCTGGTGTTAGATGTAGATCTCGTGAGTAGCATCACAGATGACATTCACCACTAAAATAATAATATGTTCTCATACTGGACAGGTGTGATATCACCTAGTAAAGTCACACATAAAAACACTACCCTGGAGTAGTTCACAGCCTCAGACACCCTCATTAAATAACTAAGAACAGCTCACTCACAACTAAGCCTAAAGTCAAATGCAGGAGTGTCATACCCACAGTATTCTTAAACCGTAACCTTTAAATAAGGTCCCGAGCAAGGCTCCCATAGTGAGACAAAGAGCTGGCTGGGAAAAACGGAGGGGAGTCATGGTTGGAGGAGTTAAATGAGTGCACGTGAATTCCTGCCATTCTTGATCCTGGGCCACCACGAGGGCAGGCCTTAAAACAAAGCCCAGCAGGATTAATAAGTGCCAGAGAGGAATTATGAGTAGTAATGTTATTATTAACGTAAGAAATAAAAAAAAAATGGCAGGACTGTAGGATGACATGGTGGGATAAATGTCTTTGTGCCAGCACCACTGATGCAGGGAATCGAGACACATTTCTGAAACTAAGGCAGAACCGGAGTTCACTGGCAAAGAGCGATTCTCACTTTAGAAACAACGTTATTCAAATGACATGCACCGAGCCCCCCCCCCAGCTGCTCTGGCTCACCCCGTCTGCTAGAGGAAGATGGTCAGTGGTTGTGAGCAGATTCGGCCCCATTGATTTTGCCCAAATGTCTGGCAGACACTGAAACCAACTGTTTTTTGTAAATGCCAACCCATTACTCTGGGTGCCACAGAGTCATGCGAGGGGTGTCGGGTTCATTTAATATGGTCGGACACTATCGGATGACAATGGGTGTCGTGAAACAGATGCTGGTAGAGTTCTCAATACACTCAACCCTACCACAATACTGTTGTTGTCTTCGTAGGGACCGATTGAAAAATAACAGAGCAACACTGTTAGGAAAAGAAAAGAAAAAGGGCCCAAGCGTGTTAATGTCAGTCTGGGAAGTGTTTGTCTCCTCAACAAATCACTCAGCAGCAGTAGTCTGCTGCAGTACTACGGCAGAGCAGACAATAGTCCAACACAAGAGAGCTGATCCCAGACAAGCAGCTTTTCAAGACGCACTTGCCAGCATGTTTACCCATCAGGAAGAAAAAACTGCTTATACAGAGGGAAAGTAGCCCACATGGTAAACTACCCCGATGCGGGGGGGGACCAACGTGTGAGAAATTCTCACTTCTTCGGGGTAACTGCATTCCCTCGCCTTCCTCGTCTTATTGAAGAGAGAAATCCGTTGTCTCCACCTAAGATATGACTAACATGAAAGCTGAAAAACAATGCGACTGTCCAATGAGTAACGGTGTGCTGGAAATGAGCAGTTCTGGTAAACAAGTGTGTCTGTGTGTGTAAGTCTTGTCTCAGAGTGATGCAAGATGTGGCAGGATCCGGCTCGTTGTAAGGGATATGAATGAGGCTGTGCCAGCCAGAGGGATCACATCGCGTGAGCCTGGGATGACTAATCTTAGACACGTGTAAGCATCTGACAGAGAGAGAGAGTGAGAGCGAGAGGGAGAAAGACCTACATCTCCTCACATCACACCACCATATGGCCTTTGCTCATCCCTTTTTCTAAAGGGTGACTGAAACCCCTGCAATACAGGTCGGCCACCTGGCTACTATTAGACAAGGTTATCCACACCCTACTAATACCAAGATTAAAGCAACCGTCTTTATTGCCACCATGACACTGCTTCACAAGACAGTATACAACTTAATGGAGCGCACCGAAGTGTGTACATTCAAACATTCTGGTGTGTTCAAATCTGGCTTTTAATGCTCAGGTTTACATCATGCTGGCACCCGATGAGAGACAAAGAAAACAGCTTTCTGAGACCTGACTTTCTTAATATCACAAGCTACATGCTTGAAAATAGGGGGTAATAACCCCATTGCAGTTAGAGTATGGTTAAATATAGATAAACCGTTATAGATTTCATTGCAGCAACGTGTCCATAACGGCTCTGCTGCGGCCTCAAGTCTACAAAATCATTAGAAGCAGACAAAAGCTCAAGGCTGAACCGTTTCTGTTTTGCATGTCACATTTCAAATATTTGTTGTTGATTTTTTCCAACCTGGGAATGTGGATTTTCGTCGTCCTTTCTCGGCAACATTGTCACAGGGCCTCTCATTTGTATATTTAAACTCGGGGTTGAGCCCGTTCTCAGATCCAATTGTATGGACCTTTAAACGAGGGGGGGAAAAAACAAGGTTGTGTTTTCCACAGCCTTGTTTCTCCTGAGAAGGGAAACGGAGGCGCTACCTCAAAAGAACCGCATCTCGCATTGTTTACTTCCTGCTGTGAGATTGCGTCATTTTGGGGAACACTGCATTATTGGACAATATGATAAACATCTTGTGTCAGAGGAACAAAGGACTCATCTTGGGGCAACACTTCTATCGTTGCTTTTCTGAATCTGTGCAGGCTGTCAACACACCGCTCATTATAAAAAGCACATTTCCAAATTTTACATGGGTACGAGACTGGCTGACTTTCATAAATACTCGGGACAGAGACAGATCCTACCTTGTGAGAGTAGTGGGGGTCCATGATGCGGGCCAGTCCAAAGTCCCCAATCTTCAGTACCAAGTCTTCAGTGTTGACAAACAGGTTGGCGGGCTTGAGGTCACGGTGCAGCACATTCGCAGAGTGGATGTACTTAAGGCCTCTGAGAAACTGGTACATGAAGAGCCTGGCGTGGCCCTCGGACAGGAGGCCCCTCTCCAGCAGCTGACACAGGTCCGTCTCCATGTACTCCTGCACAATGTAGACCGAGTTGACCTCCGTCAGGGACACCACGTCCTCGGTTAGCGTACGACCATTGGGGCCCAATGTCTCAAACACCTGGTGACAAAGGAGTGAGGGTCAGTGACGGAACCACACAATGGCTCAACCTTTTTTATGCCGCCAATCGCTCAAATTTTACCTTGACAATGTTGTCGTGGTCGAGGCGTCTGATGATCTTGATTTCCCGCAGGGCGTGCTTCACACTCTGGGGGTCAGTCAGGATGATTTTCTTCACGGCCACACGCTTGTCACAGTCCGTGTCGACTGCCGAGAACACCAAGCCGTTCCCTCCGTAGCCCAGGGGCTTCAAGTCCATGTAGCGAGATCCCAGGTCAAAGCCATGGATGTTCATCAGCGACTCAAACTTCTCTGCCATGACGACTGTTTTAAGGCTTCTGCACTGAGCGTCTGCTACCTCTAATGTTTTGGCCTGTTTTCAAGTCCAACTTAAACACCAACAGGGGAATTTATTGGACAATCCCCCCGACTGCTTCAGAGGCTGAGCTAACCGACCCTTGTACAGGCGACTGCCGAGTCCCCCCTGTCTAGCCTGCACTGTCAGATGCGGGACACTATTGTGTAGTCAAATGTTCCTTCCATCTTTATTAAGGAGAGAAAATGTAAAAGTTGACAATCCACCTCCAGTTCTACATATATAGATATCTTTAAATGATATAGAGTTGTTTTAGACTAGTGTTTATAGACTGCAATGGAATGGACTTTGTGGCTGATTAAAAAGCACTGAGACTATGTTAAACCATAAAAGCATGTCGTTTGCATCCTCACAGTGCAGATACATTCAGTGTACGACTGGTCCTGAGCAGCATAGTATGGAAAATGTGACTAAATGCACTTTTTTATTTCAGATTTTTTTATTTTATTTTTGAATAAATAAGGATTTGATAATCTGATTATAAGTTTGTTCTTCCTGTAAAGTCACCTGATCAAATTAAACTGAAATGAGTCTGGCCTTAAAGTCTTCAAAGTAAATTGTCACCCTCAATGATCGGGTGGCTCGAGCTCGCCACAGTCGCAATCAAAACTATCCTCCATTTTACCTGGGTATACTCTGAAGAGACAAGAGGAGAGGGAACACAACAACAGGGAAGGTCAGTCAAAAAAAAAGGAAAAATGTGAAGAAAGTCTAATGCTTAATGTTCAATCAGTCCATCATTTAACAACCGGATGTGTCCACAGAACAGCCGTTTTCCCTTCCGGCTCTCGTGTGGATGTGGGGGCACTCATGGAAACTAACCCCTCCCCCCCCGCCCGCGCGGTTTCGGGCGCTCGCTGGTCCGGTTTCTTAGTATCGACAAAATGGTGAGATGATCCAAATAATCGTGTTAAAGACTCGACGTCCAATAGCACACGTACATTGCGTCCATTAAGAGACAGTAGCGGCTTGTATTCAGTGTTTTTGCGTTCATGTTAAAACCCGCCCATGTATGGCCCTTTTTTTCCAGAGGTCTGGCGGATGAAGAGCCAGGAAAGGGAGCACAGCGGCGGCTAGCGGACGCGCTACCGACATCCCTCCGTCTCCCTCATACTGTCACATAACCGCCGTCCGCTGGTAACACGCACACGATAAAACCCGCGGTGTACGTGGGGAAACTAAAGGTCTAAACGCGCTGCCCTGTTTGACAGACATGAAAGGCGGCGGCGGGGAGCAACGCGTCGTCGGGGCGAACAAAGGAGCGGTTGTTGGCGGAGGCTTTCTGACGACGTGGTGCTGCCGCTCTGCCCTCGCGCCGCCGTCGGTTGAGCCGCTAGGAAGGAGAGAAAGGGAAAGGACCACGAGTCCGCGGTGACAAACATCGACGTGCGAGTAGTGACTTACAGTCCGTGTCCGTCGCATTTGGTTCCGTCAGATGTGTTACAGATCGACCCCGGGCGGAGGTTTGAAGACGGCTCCGCTCCCCGAGCTCCGCGGATCTACTGAGTTCGCCATGAGACGCGGGGCAGAGCTACGGAAGGCGGCGCAGCGTGACGTCACGGGGCTGCCTTCGCGGGCTGCTCGGAAATATCGCCTACTGCTAATACGCGCGAGAGTCCCTTAGCGTGTCATACGGAGAAAAAAAAGCGGTTACTTGTTGTCATGGTTATTACAACAAACTACATTTTCCATGTCGACGACTGATGGTTGATATTTTGTTTTGTTTTTCCCATCTAATTGCGGTTTTACATAATGAAATATATCAGATGCCATATCGGGTACAGAAGGCAACAAGGAGCTGCCGGGAAAACATTCCCGGCAACTATTGGAGATGTGAACGTCGAGCAGTACCTGAAAGCAGCAAGAGTCATCGAAACTGTGTGTGTGTGTGTGTGTGTGTGTGTGTGAGAGAGAGAGAGTGTGTGTGTGTGTGTGTGTGTGTGTGTGTGTGTGTGTGTGTGTGTGCGTGTGTGTGAAGCTGCAGCTCACGTGACAGCGGTAGATTCAAAATCCACCTCAGTAAACTATTTACAGGTTTAGGAGTGAGACGATAACATCATCGTGCCAGCAACGTCTACAGCAAACAACGATGCTATAATTATCCTCACGTAGAGCAAACTGGAAGGAATGAAATGGTGATGGTCCCCCAGGCTCAGAGCCTGATCTCTGTAGGAACAATGTGGGCTAAAACAAAACAGGAAGATGTCTGCATGATTTTTTGGGAGCGTTCCTTGGTTATACTTTAGAGGAGACAATTCTTGTATCCTATATTATTTCATTGCCTTTCCACGGAGAGTCTAAAAACTCAGTCCATCCTCCCTTGAATTAGCGATATAGTCTATAAGGGTTTATACTTTTTTTCATAGCCTAGTCATTGTTTTTTCACAATAGGCCATTTCAAAGCCAATGCAGACAACAGAAAATTCAGTCCTGTAAACATGGGCTACTCTCTTTAATCCATCTCTCTCTCTCTCTCTCTCTCTCTCTCTCTCTCTCTCTCTCATTCATGCATTTTTATTTCTTTCAATCTTACATACAATAGGTGGTGTTTGCTTCTTCTTTGCCAGTAGCCTGTTGTTTTCCGGATTTGCCCACGATTTTTTGTTTTTGTTTTTGTTTTTTGGGCCTTTGAAGGGTATTAATAACGTTGTTTTCCGATTACGGCACGCACCAGTGCATTAGTCGGTGAGAAAAAAAATCCCCCGGACAGGTCATTCACTGCGGCTGGCGGATTTAGAAAGTCCATCTGGTGCGCGGGATGCTCCTCCTGTCTAGCGGCCCGCCCTCATCTCCACGAGGCTTTACGCATGCAGCCAAAAACTAAAACCAAGAGCTCAGGCGGCGACGACGCGCTATATTTCCCTCCGCCCAGATGCCAGACTGCGGCTGCACGGCCTCCTGCAGCGCCCCCGATCCGCTCTGTGTGTCAATGTGGATGCTGAGGATGGATGGAGGGATGGGGACTGGATGGGACGGGATGGGATGGGGCGGGCAAGCAGGCAGGCAGGCAGCATCACAGCCGCAGCAGTCTACATCAGCATCCGCAGGGCTGACCATGTGAGAACCCATGTGCCCGAGAATGCAGATGCCTCTCACAGGCCGGGATGGGCTCTGCGATGGAGAGCAGCACCTGCATGCGGACTGGACGAGATGCGACAGACTCTGAGAGAGAGAGAGACTCAGCGTCGCGACTAGTAATCGGACAAAAAGAGAGACGTATAGCCCACCTTTCTTCTCTTGTTTTAAGATGATGTGGTAGTTTATATATATTGTCTCGTGAATCAACGTTCCCAAAGACGTAATATTGAATTAAATATCATATAGCATATATAGACATATATACTTGAAATTGAACTGCCAATAAGGCAGATTTTGAGTTTCTACTCTATTTAGAAAGAACTGATGTAAGTGAAGTTTCTTTGAGCACATGGTTTTTCATTAATTTATTCACCCATCGCCGGTTTTTGCAAGGAATGTTTAGTCTATTTCTTGCTAAAAATTCTGATTTATTGATCCAAGTTTTTTTTATTCCCTTCCTATATGGGCCCCTGGAAGAGAGGTATGGCACATACCGACAGTACATTTGCTGTAAGGCACCTCAATACTATATATATATATTATGAGACATTTGGAACATCATGTCCTACTGTCAACCTCTCTCAAAGTACACTTTACATCGTCCACCATTCAGAATCAAAGACAGACAGTTCAAACTCTCATTTCATCATAGTGCTAATATCTCCTCCCCTCCCACTGGCCTCTTGTCCCCATAAGACTTGCTGATCAAGGCCACATTAATGATTAAATATTAGATTTGTAGATCACATATTGGCACTTGCTTGGCCCACCAGTGCTCCCCTGCCCCCTGCTCTCACCCTAACTGCTGGGGCAATAAGATAAAGTCCTTCATATTTCGAATTGATTTGGAGAAGACAGGTTAAAAGAACATTTCTCTGTGGTCACTTGTATCCCAGTTACTACCAGGGTCAGTGCATCATCTGCTGCAGGCACACATCATGTGAAAACACAACTCATCAAACATAGTAACCCAACACATTTGAGCATATAGTCAAGATTAAAGTGGCATCTATCACTTTACCAGTCACAGTGTTGTGTCACTGTAGTGCCCCAAACAAAACAAACACTGTTGCAACACCGGGGTGGCTGTTGTGCACATTGTATCCCCTGAGTCACGAAAAGAAGTTAATGCACGTGTTGTTGACCTATGTTCATCAACTGGTGATAGTGGTATGACTCTCTCACACACACACACAGACACACACTTAGAGAAGGCGTATCAACTGTTCCTTACGTTTTGTCCTTGTTTAATCCTTCAATTCTTAAATTCTGTGCAAAAAGCATAGACATTGACATCCTCAGCTTCACTAACACGTCACATTCATGTCTGCTTGTTGTTGTGTGGAAAAAGAAATCTTCTTGCGACTTACTGAGGCCGAAATTCTCCTGAGACGCCCGGCGGAACATAGTACAGCGCTTAGTAGTCCATTCAGGAGAATTTGTGTATATCCAACACTGCAAGTCTGACAGGCAGACAGGTGGAGAGGGTTGCAGCTGCGTAGTCCAGTATCTCCCTGTGTATGTGTGGGTATGTGACTGTATTCTCAAAGCCTTGTGCAGTGTGTTATCCTGCTCCATGTGCCACTGGTTGTGAGGTGGAGCTCCATGGAGAGTTATTATAGGGCCGGCCTGGGGAGGGGGGCGGGGCCTGCTCTGTGTATGGCTTGGACTGTCAGTGTGCCTGACCCACGACCATCAGAGTCCACAGCCACCACCTCTCTCCGTGTCTCTCTTCTACTTTCTTTTTTTATTTTTGTTTTTTTAGATATGCTCTTTAATTATTTTGCTCTGTGTTTTAGTCTGGTCCGTTGTAAGCAGAAATAGAACTAATGTTTTGCAGCCTTTTTGCAAATCCAGTTCTTGGGATTCATGATTCGTCATCTTGTCCTTTTAAATCATCGGATGAGACAGTCCTGGTGGATTAGGAAAACCCTCCAAAAACATTTGAACAAAGTGAAGAAAATACATGTCTAAATCCAGCTATAAATAAGGATACTTTTCTTTGGTCACATTACTGGGACATGCACATAAAGTATCGTTGGTCGTGTATTTCAGCTGGTAACAGTCATCCGATCGCTGTTGTGCAAAGAAAACAGAGGCTACAATATTTATCCATACAAGAAGACTCCTTTATCTGTGTGCAGTTCATCCTCTGAAGGGAAATTCTGAAGGGAAATTCTGTGTTTTATTGCTTTCTGTAATGGTCAGGATCAGCAGGGGGGTTCATTAAGTAGCAGAGTCAGCGCTGATTCCTCTGCAGAACAGCAGTTGTCTGTTTTCCCCCCTCACTACAAATGCATTTTTCCCCTCCTGAAGCCTGTATCACTTGTTAGGCTCCAAACCCGCACGTTGTGTCTGCCACTTTGCTACCTGCAAGACTGGTCCTTCGAGCACGACTCCCTCCCCCGCCTCGTCATAAATGGCAGATTGCAGGCGTCTCAACGGACCGGTGTGTTTGGACTGCGAGGAAGTGTGTGTGTGCGCGTGTGCATTTGTTTGACATTTAAACCAGACTGCTGCAGGGTCTTGATGAGCCACGTGTTATGAAAATATGTGAACGGACGTATTAGGAAATGAGGGCAAAGCTGTGGGCTTTGTGCTGTGTGCCTAAAGACACAAACACACACAAACACGCTTTTCTTCTGACGGCTGTCTTATTATTATTATAGGCAATAATAGGTTTTGTGTGCGGGTTTGTGATGCCTGCGGCTTAAACCTGTGTATTTGTGTGGGCTCGCTGCTGTTAATCCACCGCACCTAACACCCAAAGGATCGCCTGATCGGTCCGTGCTCGGGGTTCATCTGATAAAACACCCTTCATTAATTAATGATTACATTATTTAATACACAGAGAGAATCATTACATAACACAGCTCACAGACACAACATGGCCTGCACTCTTCAACATCAGCAGTCAAAACTACTGTTCTCTGCTCCTTTGTACAGGGTCTGCTGTTATGTCAGTCTGTCTCACTGGACCCCGAAGGCAAGGTGCAGAACAGACCAAGACAGGCCACGAATTCTCGCGCCCCCTCGTTGATTTCAGTGGCCATTGGACCCTCACAGGGTCCGTGTTATCTGCACACACACCCTGTCCGTGTCTCGTATCATGCAATTCAGGAATTTCACAGGGCAGTGAATGAGGCCTGCACAGAGGAAAAAGGAGTTGGCCCATTTCCCCCACTGTGATTATGTCTCTCCATCACGGGGGGCAAATGGGTTTTACACAACAACACCCTCTTGTGTTTTAATCTGAAGGAGATGACTCGCAGGACAGTCCTGAAACGCTCACATAGTCTTCTACTCTCCCCGACTCATGTGTGATGGCCTCATTTCTAAACCTCGACGTTTTAGAAAAAACGCCTCCTCCTCCTCAAACCCGTTAACTCGGCGCGGACTGACTGTTTCATGTCACTGCTTTCTGTTCCCGGACTTTTCTGTCGCCCTGCGTCAGCACCGATGATGTCAACACACACGCCTCCGCTCAAAGGTAAAGCGAGATTAGAGGACTTAAAAAAAAAAACCTGTTCACACTCCTGCATGACAATTATGCCTGTGTGCGGGAAACGATGGTATTAATACATAACACACAATAGTGCCACTATCACTGGGCTGTCAGTAGCCTTTTCTTCCCTCTTTATAGGATGATGTACAGTTTGATGAATTGTTTTTTTTCTAGATCTGTATTGTCAACAGGCTAGTCATCTGAACATATAAATGCAAAGAACAGCTGCTCGAGCTGCAACAAGTCTTCCCTCTTTCACACGTTAATCGCGTTCCAAAATCATTGCTGAGTGCTTTTTTTTTTAGTAATTTTGTATACTGCACACAAGACCCGTTCACGTGGACAAGAAGCAGGTCAGAATTAAATATTTTAAAATTGACCAATTATCTGTTTCATAATGTCAAACTGTTTGAAGAACAACAAGAGCTATCTGCATGGCTGCAGGATCTTGAATCCTTGACCCGTTTTACCAACACTTTTGGGAGCAGGGAATGCAAGAGGAGAGGAGGGGAGAGGAGAGGAGAGGACCATCTGTCCTTTCACCATCTGCGAGTGGAGCATCCTAAGACCTAAAGGGCTGTTTGTGTGTGTGTGTGTGTGTGTGTGTGTGTGTGTGTGTGTGTGTGTGTGTGTGTGTGTGTGTGTGTGTGTGTGTGTGTGCGCGCGCGTGTGTTGTGGGTGTGATGTGATGTAACCTGCTCCTTGCCCTCAATAGAAAGGATAACAAAGACACGATGCAGAGAAATCATTAGATGATCAAGCAGCAGGGACATTGTGTGCACTGTGTTTGTGTGTGGTGTTTGTGTTTGGTGTGACTGAATTTGTTTGTGTGGGATCAGAGTTAGAATTGGGTGATTTGTGGTGATGTAAAAGGATCAGAAGCTTTGGAATCTGTTTCCTAACAGGACCAACACAGAAACCTCTCACCCATTGGTGCTTATGAAAACTACTCAACGGGGTCAGGTAACAAACAAATGAGGCCAAACGACAGGATGTTTCCCAAGGCGTAACAATGAAATATCTTTAAATTCAAACGTAGCTTTCTACGGTATCATCATGTCTGCGACAAGAAAAACAAGGATCTTCTATTGTCTCGAGTGGGATTTAGCCCTTTTTTAAAGTGGAAAAAAAATAACCCCCATAAAATTTCTGCATAAATTATAAATCTAAACAAGGTTGTTGTAGAGTTGTAGGCTTTTTCCAAAAGGTTCGATGACACATGCGTCATGGAAACATTTTTTTTTCATGGCAATAAAACCATAAAGATTAAAAAACAAGGTCAAAGTTAATTTTGTGAAAAAGCAAATGCTGGAGAAGCTCGGTGTAAAACTCCAGACGGGGACCATAAAACTGATAATTACAACAAGAACACACAGTCCACAACACTACAGTGGAAAGAGAGAGAGAGAGACAGATAGATAGATAGATAGATATGAGACTGGGCTGCGATATGCTCTGTATATTATCAGCTATAAAGTCTGGTAATATTACCACTGCACCTCTGTCCTCTCCTTTTTTTTTGCTCCCTTCAAGGTCTTATTCCTCAAAATATTTGGGTTACAAATAAGATCTAGGACATCCTCTGTCATCATTGTCAGCACTCTGCTGCCTGAGCACATTTCATAACCCCTGCTCTTGTCTGTTTTGTGCACGTCACAGGATTTTCCTGTTGATTATCTGCATGTGTGTTGTGCCCGTTGTGCCTAATTGTATGTTTGCATATAAACACTTCGCGTGAGAGAAAGAGTCGGCCTATCTGTCTGCGCTGGTGTAATTCATGCGAGTCAAGGTCGTGATACCGTTTGCACCTAGAAGCCCTTTGACTTTTTCCAACAATTACATAATGTTCCTCTTATCTCCCCTCTCTGACTTCCCTTCACACGGGCACATTTCCATCCGCTGTCTTTTAGCCGCTCTCTCTGAATTGCTCAAACAGCCGCAGCCTCCAGCCGCTGATCTAACACCGGTACCTATAGGAGTGATTGGCCTCTCTCCATCAGTCAAAGACCGATCACGGCTGAACAATGAAACCAACACGACGTTGTTGGTCCTGCGTTTGCCTCTTCAATTCCCCGTCAGCTAAGCTCGGGAGGACTGCAGGGCGGACGGTGCACTGATGTGTGGCAAAAACACTGGACCAGGCAGCCGACGGTATTGAGATCACCGCCGTCGGTTCAGGCCTGTCATCTCGATGGCGGCAGTCGGTGATGAGTGCGGCAGCTGCTGTCACTGCCCTGCTTCCTCAGCCTCCCTGCTTTGGCTCTGTGTGTCACTGCAGATCGATGCAGCGCCAGGGCGAGGGGGAAAGCACACAATGTTCAGCCCTGTCGTCAGAGTGG